>NC_030680.2:72288172-72594990 GCF_000004195.4 Xenopus tropicalis
GGAAGCTGAAGGATACTTGGGGGGGCCCTGGGGGAAGCTGAAGGATACTTGGGGGGGCCCTGGGGGAAGCTGAAGGATACTTGGGGGGGCCCTGGGGGAAGCTGAAGGATACTTGGGGGGGCCCTGGGGGAAGCTGAAGGATACTTGGGGGGCCCTGGGGGAAGCTGAAGGATACTTGGGGGGGCCCTGGGGGAAGCTGAAGGATACTTTTTTTTCTAGATTTTCCTCCTTTAAAATTGGGTGCGTCTTATATTCCAGAGCGTCTTATAGGGCGAAAAATACGGTACTTTAAATTTTTCTTATAGTTATGAATGATTTGCCTTCTTCATCCTCTTTCCAGCTTTCAAATAGAAAGTCACTGATAGGGAGTCAGTGAGCCCTTCTATTTAGAATGATGTCAAATAGAAAGTCACTGATAGGGAGTCAGTGAGCCCTTCTATTTAGAATGATGTCAATGACTGTTAAGTTATATATTAGTATAAGGTTCACAAATTACTGGAAAGGCGATACACTCACTCTGATTCTAGAACTCATTTAAGAACACAAGCACAAATTGTGAGGGCACATAGCTGCTATGCAAAAAGGTACTTTGCATCAGTATATGCTTCTTACTTTTTTTGATACTATCTATCATATCTGCTAGTACAAGTGGTTTTATGGAAAATTGCACTTCACCATTGTCCAAGAACATCCCTGGCCATATAAATCAATCTTGTAAGAAGCACATTATCTCTTGTACTCCCTCTGTATTCCAGCTATGCAGAGCAACAGTATAACACAATTATAATGTTTTACCATGCATGCCAGTAGTGACAAAATCCCCACTTGGAAAATAATATTGGCAACTTGTTTTACATTTTCTATAACATGCACAATTATGTTCACTCTCTTCACATAAATTCTGTGGCAAATCTCTGCATTTTGCACAAAAAAACATGGTGTTTTATTATCAGTTTTTAGATGAAACTCACCATGTTTTGTCTTGCTTTACCACTGATTAGGAAGTTTTTTGGTTAAGTATAGATCCCTGAAAGTATAGGTAAGGGGCATTTGCTGAATATGGGCTAGTTTAGGGCCATATATGCACATAAATTAGAAATGTTACAGAGATTTATTACCATATAGCTTGTATAGTGTACTAGGAACTTACTGATTGGGGACTATAGCATTTGGGGGTGTGACTATAGCATTTGGGAGTGAAATGGGAAAGAATGCTAGCCATGTCTATTATGGCATTTCTGTGATGTGCAGATAACTGGATTTTATTATCCTGGTGATTTATCTAATTATGTCAGTTATGTAAATTAATCTAAATGACTGCTGAGAATTTTTTCCAAGTACTAGGTGGGATACATTCAAAGAGGGTAAAAAAAAGAGAGCAAAAAAAAAGTCCTCTTCTTTACTTTAATGCTCTTTGACATGTGAAGTACTTGCCACCAGGTCATTTTAGGAATATTTGGCTGGCACCAGTAACATCAAAATGCAACCAGTGTTCGAGTCCTGTAATTTACACAATAAGTAATGGTGTTTGTTGCACCCTAGATCATCCACCTTCTTTAATGGAGATGACGCAAAAGCCATTTTCATTTCTTATTGGCAGCCTAGTCTTTAACTTTTTTGGATTGTTTTCTATTGGAAGTTTTCCTAGTGCCGCAGCTTCATCTTCTATACTTTAACGCTGTGTAATATGTGTAATATGTACCTAGTATCATATATATGTGTAATATGCACCTTCTCCACCCTCTGTAACAGCCTCTTGAACTTTAAAATTAATTTCTTTGCTGTCATATTCTTTGAAGAGCTTTTCCTGAATTTTAACTGGATGCTTTGGCAGTTTTTAATGGCTGTTTTCATCTTTTTTGGCACATTTTTCTCTGCACAAAATAAAGCAATGTTTAAACATATAAAAAACAGTACTTAAAGGAGAAGCAAAGTCTACATCACTGGAGGGTACCAAAATGTTAGCCAGCCCCCAATGATTGTAACCGCTTACCTGATACCCCCGGCCAGTGCTTCTGTTAGGGAAAAACTGCACCGTTCCGGGGTAAATTCTTCCTTTCTTCCTCATTTGCAGCAATCCCGAGGCCGCTGCATGCACAGTTTAGTGAAAAAGCCGGCTTTTTACTCTATTGCGCATGTGCAAAGATCGTAAAGGAAGAAGGAACGCTCGCCTGCATACACCCCTGCCAGTGTGTTTCAGGTAAGCGATTATAGTCACTGGGGGGTGCCTAATATTTTGGCACCCCCCAGTCATGTAGCCTTTTCTTCTTCTTTAATGATATATGTCAACACCTAAATGGATACCTAAAGAAAAAACAATTTCCATCATTAACTGGATCTGCTTTTATGTGCACATTTTAAACTTGTGTATACTCAGGTCAGAATAAATACAAAATTTTATGTTTCTCTTTGCGGAGTGAATCTGTGCACACATGCACAAGGGGAACATTGCAGTCTACTCTCCTTTAGCCAACCCTTAAACAGCTGAAAAGCTGAAAGCTTAACCTTACTCAGTTTTTCGATTACTTAATCTCTGATGGACCCTTTTGGAACTGGCCTGAGAATCCTTTGCTGGCTTTTATTATTACCTTTGCCTTCTTTGGTCCACTTTCTTTCTTTGAGCTACTTTTTCATGCACAAAAAAAAGCAGAGGTTACCATATAGACCAACCTGTCTGGTTATGGTTTACACAGCTAAGTTTTTAAGTTTTTACAAATCGGAAATTCACTAGAAACTCACTTTTTAGGCTTTTGGCTCCTTTCTAAGAACCGGTCTTTCTATTACCTTTTTGGACTAATTTCCTTTTTTCTTTTTTGCCTGCTAAAATAAAAAAATAAATAGATTACTATACAGACTGGCTGTAATTTAGGATGCAAGTGAAAACTGGTCTGGTTCTTGTTATAATATGTTCAAGACCTACTGCATATATATCAAAAGGCAGATTTGCATTTTTACTGATCAATATGCCTCTAAATATCCCATGCAAATGAAGTAAGAACAGTGAAATTTCCATCTGTGTTAAATATGTCACTGTCATAAATAAGCCCCAAGATGTTGGAGACTTGTAGATCTGCACAAGGAGACTCACCTTTTAGGCTTTTCACTTTCAGATTGATTTTTCTTGGGATTAGCCTTTTTTGTCTCTTTTTCTGGGGGGGGGGGGCTACTTTCCTTTTTCTTTAAATTCTACTGCATCAAAAGAAAGGCACATTTTTTCATACAAACTGGCTATAATCTATAATTCACATGAAACCTGTCTGGTTAAAGAATAAAGAAGACCAAGGGCCTTATTTATCAAAGGGGGATCTCTTAGTTTTGGCCAATTGCTAAATGTGTCAAAATGTGTTAAATGAAATGGAATCTCTCTTTGATGAAATGTGGTGACTTCTGTTTCACCTGCTGATAAAACTGCTCCTAAATTTTAAAGACAAGGATTTACTTTTAGACTTTTCAGAGCTACTTTCCTTTTTTGTTACATTTTTCAGAGCATTGCAACAATAGAATGGCAGAGTTTAGAGACTGACTTTAATTGCTAATAGAAGCAAAAACCCTATGAATAAACAAGACCATTTCACTAGGATACCACTTTTTAGGCTTTTGACTCTTAGACTGATCTTTACAATCAGCCTTTTCTGTCTCTCATTCTTTCTTTAGCTTCTTCGAGTGCTGCAACAAAATAAAGGACAATTTTACTATACAGACTGACTTAGATATATATATTTTTAGAAAGTACACTTCCCTCGAATCCAGAATGGGTACACGTGTCTTGCTACTCCAGAGTACCAAGTCACAGAGCTTTCCTAAAATTGGCGATTTTGATGGCCTTTCCAAAAATCACCTCAAAGTTTCAACTTTTAAGCATCTGCTAAAGCATCTTCTACATATAATTAGGTACTGAGATAAAATATGAATGCCAGGGGTCCACTGAACAGTTTGATGCCCAATGTGCATAGGTTTACCTAAGCAGAAGTGTGATATCTGTGGCAGATCTATGAAGATACCCTAAATCATCTATCATTTCTGTCATTTCCGTTCCTGCAAAATCAACACATTTACATCATTTTATGAGGGATAAAGCTACAAAAACATATGCTCACCTCAGAAAGCCATATATTTTTGGAAAAAAATGTGTTCCCCTGAGACCAGATTGGGTACATGTTCTTCTCCCTTTAAAGTACCAAGGTGATTTTCAATTTTGCAGCATCTTACCTCCCGCATATAATTATACACCAAGGGGCACATTTACTAAGAAACGAATTCGAATCCGAATTGGGAAAATTCCGATTGGAAAACGAACATTTTGCGACTTTTTTGTATTTTTTGCGAATTTTCGGCGCCTTTGCGACTTTGCGGAAATTGTCGCGGCTTTTTCGTTACCAATACGATTTGCGCGAAAAAACGCGAGTTTTTCGTAGCCATTACGATGCGCTCGTATCTTGTCGTGACTTTTTCGTATTGAGCGCTCGTAAGCGGCGGGCGAAACTTTCAGACTTAGCATGATTTTGGAAGCCTCCCATAGGACTCAATGGCACCCTGCAGCTCCAACCTGGCCCAAGAAAAGTCACCATACTGAAGCTTGAATGAATCCGAATCTTTCGTACTCGGCGCGAAAGCTGCAAAAAAGTCGCGACTTTTCGCGCAAGTATTAACGCTACGAAAAAAATCGCCAGATTTTGCGCAACATTCGGAATGGCAACGGAAAAGTCGCGACAATTATCCAAAAAATCGCAAAATACCGATCATTACGAAAAAAACGCAATCGGACACATTCGGCCCGTTCGTGAGTAAGTAAATGGGCCCCCAAGAGAAAACATCCTAAATATGAACACGGGGTCTAACAGTTTAATGCCCACTGTACATAGGTTTATCTAAGTACTTGGCACCTAGAGACCCCAAAATATATATTTTGCATACTTATTTCATGTCTTACATTTATCTAATTCATAAACATACAGCCACTTTTATGTGTGGTAAAAGCTGCAAAAAAAAAGTAAAGTGACTCCTAAAAAACATATTTTTGGAAAGTACACATTCAGACAAATCGAAAATAGATAAATATTTCTTTTTACCCCAAACTACCAAACAGCAAAGCTTTCCTTAAGTTAACAGTTTTGATAGCGTTTCTGAAAATTGCCTAAAAATGTTGCAATTGGCCTCATTTATCTCACAGAATTTCTTACATACGACACATCACCCTAAATATGAATGCCAGAGGTCTACTAAACAGTATGAAGGACGACATACGGACCCAAAAGTATTTTTCAGTATGGTGTTTCTTATTATCTGCAGTCTTTATCTTTGGATGTACCTTTGAATCTCTCTCAAGTATGGTAACTGCCAAACGGAAAACAAAATGCAATGTCAATATTCTGAAAAATGTTTTTAGCTGATGTGGGTAATATATAAAGATGCATCTTCTGGTTCAGTTTTAGCCTTCACAACAGGTTCTTCTGCCTCTGCAGCAGTCTCAGCAGAAGACTCTGGATGTTTAATCCTAAACACACAGAAATTGCACAGATAAGTAAGATATGTCCAATTCTATGTAAAGTGTAAATCATTATAATAAGTGGGAGTCAGTGAGCTACTATTTTTGCCATGGTCAGCTAAAATATAGACAAACCTGTTAGAAATGATTGGATAAAGAGAATTTTGCGTCAGCCAACTAAAATGCAGCTATAAATGCAAAATATAACAGTTAGTCCAGCCTTGTAGCCCTTGACTTTAACAGGTGTCAGCAAAGTGTGTGATATAACTAATTTGTGTCTGAGAACTAATTTGTAATGCCAAGAGTAATTAGAATAAGCAAAACCCTATTGCAAGTTTATAAACTCACTTATCACCTCACCAATCAATGGGGTAATCATGTACTGTATAACAATTAAAAAAAACTTGTTGGACACTCACTCACTTATTTCTATCTGCTTTTCCTCAACCAGACAATTTTTCATCTTTGTAAGCCTCCTTTGTGTTTCTGCAGGAACCTACTGCTATTGACAGTGTGTCCCACCCAAATAAAATGGCATTGTGTTGGTGGGGCAAAAAATATTGTGGGAATGCAATGAGCAATAGGAATATGTAAAAACTTATTGCAAGTTTATAAACTCTTTTTCGTAATTCCCCCGCGCTTCCTTTTCTTCAGTTTCTTCTCTACTCCATCTGAGTAGTCTCAGGCCTTAGCAGATAAAAAATAAAATGATAATAAGAACTTCCCCAATCTGTGGAGTGGAAATCACTAGTTATTGCTCTAATATTAATATCACAGTTTAATATTAATATATTAAAGGATATGTCAACCCCCCAATTTTGTCAACCCCCCCAATTTTAGCAGAGAAAAGCCTCACAGCACTGTTTAAATACCTGCCACTCCTGTCCCTCAGAAGCAAACACTGAAGCTGCGGCGATCCCTTGGAGATCTACTCTACTGTGCATGTGCCAAAACCATAATGAGACAATGGCAAGGGCCTAGGTAAAAAAACTTAGCTTAACATTTTGGCATCCCCCCCCAGTGAAATAGCAATGGGGGGGGGGGGGTAGTGAGACTTTGACAGCACAGTAAAATGCCAAAAAGAACTTTGTGTAGGTCCATAAAAATTTGATAACTTTCTACATTTCTTATAGTTTTTCTTTCTCAGGATTTATCATTTACTACTTGAATAATCAAGCAACCTGAGTTCAGTGCTCTTGAGAATTCTTGAGTAAGTGGAGTGATAAAAAGGTTTGAATGGAGCTCAGCAGTTTGTTTCGTATGATTACATTGGCATGAGTATGACCAGCTTAAATGAAAATTTAATATAAGCTTAATCAAACTAAAATAAGACATGTTCTAAATATAATTAATTAAAGATTCTGACCTGTTTCTGAAAAAAATCAGGTTACTCTTAACTATCCCCCTCTCAGCATCTCCTCTTTCTCTCTTCATGGAGGAGTCGTGAGTCTGATTTTGAATAGCATTTCGATCCAATATATCTTTTAGGGGGGCTCCTTTTGTCAAGAAGATGTATAAGAGCTCACTCTTTTAAAATCACAAGCAATCTTGTCTCTCTACTTGCAGGACCTGTTATAATTGTTAGGTCAGTTATTTTGTTAGATTTTGTTTGTGCTGAAATCAGTTACTGCAGTAAGTTCTAATATACTTTTGCTAGAAAAAGGACCTACCCAAAAGATATATTGCAGTTTACTGACAATCAAAATCTGACACCCTACTCCTTTAAAAAGACAGAATGAAGAGAGACAGATGCTGACAGAGGGATAGTGAATATAAACGTGATTATTTTAGAAAGAGCACAGATGTTTAATTGATTATATATATGTTTCTTCTATCAATATGATGAAGCTTATATTAAATTATCATTTTCAAGATAGCTCCCCTTTACTAACATTGCATTGAGCTGATCAAAGCACTTTTCCTCTAGGTATGTATTTTTTAAAGGATACAGAACCTTTGCAGAATACTTTATCACATTATTGGGCACCATAAGGAGATAAATGCTGTATGCTTTGTTTGACGGCAAGTAGTGGGTGTGTTAGAAAAATTAAGCTGCCTATATACGTTAGGATCGACTTCTTTGGCTTATTTTTGACCAAATTATCTATCAGACTGGACCTCCCAAGGTCCCTTTACATGGACAAATAGGCTGTTCATTCTGTCTGGTGCGAGGGAGAGAGAGACAGAGAATGATATAGAGATAGAGAGGCAGACAGAAAGTTTGTGGGAGACTGAGGAGATAATAAGGTTCCAACTTGTCTTCCATTATTAAGGGCAATATTTATTTATTATTGTTAAATGTGGTCATATTCCCATAGTATCATATTGTTATTATGTTATATTTGCTTTTGAAAATAAAATAATCCATACACTGGGAGAGCAGTACTTTGTGAAACTCCCTGGTAATTACATGGCTGTTCAAAGACTCTTATTAGGGTTGGCTATGGGCAATATCCCTTTTTCTCACCCTTATTATCTGCCAATTATTCACATAGACTGTTTTGCTCTTTAAAGAGCCTTCATCCCATTATACCACTATACATTAATTATAACACAATGGCAGTACATCAATATTTTTCTTAAAAAGCATGCACACGCAATATATGTCTATTACTTGTATTGCCATTGCGATATAATTAATGTATAGTGGTATAATGGGATTCACTATATCCCTAGTTGCTCACTCCTGTGTTGTCAAGGACCCCATCTCCGCTTATGGCAATGGCCCATAGCTTTTTAAGAGTGGACACTCCCAGTATACCCATTTTGCTCATAAAAGGCCCAATTCTATTGTATATTATTATATTGTCTTTATACATTTGCTCTTGGGGCAGTCCTGCTATGAATGCAAAATGACCCATTGCTCTTAAAGGTCTGTATCCTGATTATATGAAGCTCAGAGTGATCTTAGTGGCCAAATATATGCCTATTCCCTCAAGTGATACATTAGTTCTTCAAGGGCTGGCATGCCCCTCTATTATAATGAATTCAAAGTAAAGTATTGCTCTAAAAGAACAAAAAGGAAGTGGATTGAAGTGCACATTACAATTTCATCTGAAAAAAAATTGAACGAGATTAAAGACAATTTATACAAAATAAATTAAAGTTTAATGATAATTTAGAGTTAAATTGCAAGTACTAGTGATAGGCGAATCTGTTCTGTTTTGCTTTTCTGGAAAATTTCTGAAAATGCATTGAATTCGATGGGTGTTTTTTTTTTTTTGCATTGACTTTTTCCAAACCATGGCAACTTTTTTTCAGCGCACAATACACTGGAGTCTGTGGGCATTTTCTCTTTGCAAAAAACCTGACAAAAATGTCAGCTCATCACTACCATATAATCTGAGAAAAAGGGAAGAAAATAAAAGAGTAACCCCTGCACCTGAACAGCAAGGCCTCAAAGTTATGCCATTTTTCTGTAGGATGTTTTTGAATGAGGTTTATCAGAATTATTTTTTTATTTAATATTCTTTAAGGAAAACAGAAAATTCAATGAACAAAATGTATTATAAGCATTTTTAAGATTTTGTAAAACTCACATAAACCCTGGAAACTAGACTAATGTTACCAAAAAGCTTAACTGGCACCAAGTTTGGTTGTAATGTAAATATATAATTACTTTTTTTGTTGTTATGTCCAGCTCATATTTTCTTTTTGTTGGTAAACACAATTTATTTTCTAACCAAGAACCGAGATCCCTCATGTATTATTTATAAAGATGTGCAATTGCTATCTCATTGGTTATGATGATGTATGAGGTGAGGAATACGCCAATGAGCAAATTTGTTCTGGCTGATTTAGAATTTGTACATGTGTGCATTGATCTTTACATCTGATTTTTCAAAGACCCGCTTTAGGAGTCTCGTTCACTTTGCCATGCGCCTTAATTTATTTATTGATGTACAGCGAATGGATTGGAATCTCACAGGATTGGAATCAATTCATGACTTAAACAGCAGATGATTTGTTCTTCCTTCAAAATGACAAATGATCAAAATCTCTGAAATCTGTTTCTGGGGGCATCAGGTCAAATGCAATATCTAATTTTCTAATTAGCTAATTTTTCCCCCATTAATATTTATTTTCATATATTTCTTGTTTTTACTAATCACCACAGTCGTGACAGCCACTTTTTCTAAGAATGCCCATTATGCCTTCTATTCTAAGCCCAAGGTCTTTCACATGAAAAACCATTGTGAGTGTTGCCACAGGTTTATAAATGCATAAATACTATATACTGTATAAACTATTATTCTCTTTCTGCTGATTCAATTTTCTAATAATGCGTCTGCTTAAAGCTTTAACTATAGGATGCCTGCACACATGCCTATGTGCTACAGCATGATCCACAGCAACAGTAATTTCCCTTCAAGCCACCTCAGCAGAACAACAAGGCAGGAATTAAGTATTTTAAATTATCTTGTGCTGAATTTTGCACTGCGTGCCAGTTGTGCCATCAAAGGTGTAACTGCTGCAAGGTGCAGAAAGCATCATCTAGCTCATCTAGAAAGCATTTGCAGCCCCAGGTCTGCTGGTGTCACTACTGAGTAGTGATGAGCGAACCTTTCCCATTTGCTTCACCGAAAAATTCACAAATCTTTAAAAAGATTTGCAAATTGAAAAAACGGCAAAAATGTTGCACATCAAACAAACAGTTGGAAATTTTTTGCCGTGGGTGACAATCATTTGTCAGCAAATTTTGTCACTTGTTTCATGAAAAGACCCGCCAATGGCGAGTTGTAGGTTTAGAAAGTATAAAAATCACAGCAGCAAAGAGAGCATCGGCTTGTTAATCCGGTTCTTGCCCTGATTGCCTGCATCCCATCAATGTGATTTGATAATTTGGCCCTCTTAAGGTGGTCATATGGAGGAAAGACCCGCTCTTTTTGCAACCTTGCCAAATGAGCAGATGTTTCATTGTATGACCAGCTTTACATTTGGGCTATGGATATATGAATGGCCAATGTTTCAATAGGATTTTTGAACTTTGTGGAACTCACCATGCATGAAATTGAATTTAAATTTAGCAGTTTTGTTGTACTTTTGATATTGATCACATTAGGTCTTTGATAAATTATTCACTTATTCTGTTAATTACGATAATCTTTGGTTTTTACATGCTTGCATTGTGCAGTGATCTAAAATTCATCTTTTTTTGTAATATACTATAAACCATATAGACATCTCAGTATAACTATTTTACAATGCAGTCTTTTTTTATTTAATAAGATATTTTGAAAGCTAAACCTCTCACGGAAAACTTTACTTTACTTGCAACATCAACTCAAGATGCCCCTTAAAGTAGGAAGGAACAGAATTAAAGATTGTGCTGTGCCCTCCTCTAGTCTTCATTTGCTGATCTAAGAATTTGACAGAACTGTTGCTTTATAAAAAATAAAGCTAGAAATGTATGGCATATATGAACCACATGGTTTAACCAACTTAACCTGCTAACCTTTTTATATTAAGGATTTCATTTTATTTATTATATTAGTTCTTTCAAATATTACCTTCAGTTTCTGTAAAACTGTAGCAGAAGGCTGCTATATAATAAATGTGGAATCAGATGTGGGCCAGGGAATAAATAGACCTTCTACCTGCTACAGAAAGAAGAGCTAAAGCTATGCTACTGAAACTGCTTTATATAGACTTCAACCCATTGACATTTTACCTACATTTTCCTCATTACAACATGTAATTCAAGGGAAACAGTTATTAGTATAAATATATACCCAATATTGGCTTAGATGATTAACAAGTGCTCAATAAACACTATTATGATCTTAAGATCTACAGTTAGTATAAGTATAATTATATGTAGTTTATTTAAGTGTATAGATAGGTCTGTAGTAACTATGTGTATATATGGGCACTGGGGTTTGTTTGGAGATGCAGGACTTGATGGGCTTTGGACTTTTCAACTCAACTTAACTATGTAACTATATATTGCTTTCACAAATACAACATAAATAAGTATATATCTTTGTTATTATTATTATTATAACAGTGGAAAAGGAAATCATTTTTACAAGTTAAAATTATTTGCTTAAGCCTTTAAGTGCCACAGAATATAGAATCAACGCTTTTGACACTACTACACCAAGCTGCCCATTCTTTTTGGGCTTTAAATCATGATATGGAAACCACGAACCATGATAATTTCTGATGTTCTAAAATGTCATGAAAATGCTTTTATCGGAAAATATTGTAGTTGCCTTCTGAAAGTTACAAAATTTTCAGATCCAAAGGTTCGTAAACGGCACGACAGCCTTGAAACCTTCTGGCTTTGAAACCTTCAATGTATGATTTTGGAAGCCTTCCATAGGCACTCGACAGATCCAACCTGGCAAAAAGATGTTCGTTGTCTTTACGAAAAGTACGATTTTTTTTTTCTGGAACTTAACGAAAACCACAAAAAAGTTGTGGAATTTTAATGAAATTATCGTGGACATCCTGAAATGTTCAATAAGTTAGAAAAAATGTGATTTTATCTCATAAATACTTAATCGAGGATTTGTAAATGGGCCCTTTACATTTACATTTCCACATATATATACAAACTGGATTCCAAAAAAGTTGGGACACTAAACAAATTGAAAGTAAAAACTGAACGCAATGATGTGGAGGTGCCAACTTCTAATATTTTATTCAGAATAGAACATAAATCACGGAACAAAAGTTTAAACTGAGAAAATCTACCATTTTAAGGGAAAAATATGTTGATTCAGAATTTCATGGTGTCAACAAATCCCAAAAAAGTTGGGACAAGGCCATTTCACCACTGTGTGGCATCTCCCCTTCTTCTTACAACACTCAACAGACGTCTGGGGACTGAGGAGACCAGTTTCTCAAGTTTAGGAATAGGAATGCTCTCCCATTCTTGTCTAATACAGGCCTCTAACTGTTCAATCGTCTTGGGCCTTCTTTGTCGCACCTTCCTCTTTATGATGCAACAAATGTTCTCTATAGGTGAAAGATCTGGACTGCAGACTGGCCATTTCAGTACCCGGATCCTTCTCCTACGCAGCCATGATGTTGTGATTGATGCAGAATGTGGTCTGGCATTATCTTGTTGAACAATGCAGGGTCTTCCCGGAAAAAGATGACGTCTGGATGGGAGCATATGTTGTTCTAGAACCTGAATATATTTTTCTGCATTGATGCTGCCTTTCCAGACATGCAAGCTGCCCATACCACACGCACTCATGCAACCCCATACCATCAGAGATGCAGGCTTCTGAACTGAGCGTTGATAACAACTTGGGTTGTCCTTGTCCTCTTTGGTCCGGATGACATGGCGTCCCAGATTTCCAAAAAGAACTTTGAATCGTGACTCGTCTGACCACAGAACAGTCTTCCATTTTGCCACACTCCATTTTAAATGATCCCTGGCCCAGTGAAAACGCCTGAGCTTGTGGATCTTGCTTAGAAATGGCTTCTTCTTTGCACTGTAGAGTTTCAGCTGGCAACGGCAGATGGCACGGTGGATTGTGTTCACTGACAATGGTTTCTGGAAGTATTCCTGAGCCCATTCTGTGATTTCCTTTACAGTAGCATTCCTGTTTGTGGTGCAGTGTCGTTTAAGGGCCCGGAGATCACAGGCATCCAGTATGGTTTTACGACCTTGACCCTTACGCACAGAGATTGTTCCAGATTCTCTGAATCTTCGGATGATGTTATGCACAGTTGATGATGATAGATGCAAAATCTTTGCAATTTTTCGCTGGGTAACACCTTTCTGATATTGCTCCACTATCTTTCTGCGCAACATTGTGGGAATTGGTGATCCTCTACCCATCTTGGCTTCTGAGAGACACTGCCACTCTGAGAAGCTCTTTTTATACCCAATCATGTTGCCAATTGACCTAATTAGTGTTATTTGGTCTTCCAGCTCTTTGTTATGCTCAAATTTACTTTTTCCAGCCTCTTATTGCTACTTGTCCCAACTTTTTTGGAATTTGTTGACACCATGAAATTCTGAATTAACATATTTTTCCCTTAAAATGGTACATTTTCTCAGTTTAAACTTTTGTTCCGTGATTTATGTTCTATTCTGAATAAAATATTAGAAGTTGGCACCTCCACATAATTGTGTTCAGTTTTTATTCACAATTTGTTTAGTGTCCCAACTTTTTTGGAATCCAGTTTGTATTTTTTGGGGGGTTTTCACACATTCACAGTACCCACACCTACTTGCACACACATACAACACATTTTGCCAAGTGTATCAAGTGTTGTCAAATGGACACACACTCTAAAGTTGGCCATACACGCTAACATCCACTCGCTTGGCGAGGTCACCAACTCTACATATCTGGCATTGGCACATTCGAGAGACATGAGGCTTTCGAATCAGTTAAATTTTTGTTCATAAAATAAAATATTTTTCTGGTATGAATCCAGATATGAAAAATAACAACTTTTCGTTCTTTTGTTTGTATATAGAGCCCTAAATCTTGTTCCGGCAGCAGTGGAAATACAAAAAAGACTTAGAAAGCTCAGGTTCTCCTGAAACATTAATGAATAACTTTCCTACCTAAACCCCCCCCCCCCAGGAAATGCCCCTAAAATGAGAGGGCACAAAATGTTCAAAAAACATCTGCCATTTCTGGTAACGGAAATGTGAAATTCTGCTGGCACTTGAAGGGGTAAAATGGACTCAATGAGAGATGCAGATAATAATGACAACAACAGCAGCAGCAACAATAACAATAATAATCAGTTATATTTATTATTATTATTTGGCTTCCCTTATCTGGAAACCCATTATCCAGAAAGCCCTGAATTGCAGGAAGGCAAATGTCAAAATTACAGTTCCCCTTTAAACAAAGAACTTGAAAAAGTTATAGGATGAAGTTAGAAATGGATCCACATAATTTCTACTGACAAATGTTTATGAACTTACCCAAAATACACGTCATAAACGGGCGGGGAACTTCAGTGTTTCGTTACTAGGGATTGTTTTTCGAAACGAGCGACAAAATTCACTGCAGAAATTTGTCGCGCGGCAAAAAATTGTCACCCGTGCTAATAAAATTGGCACACATGTAACAAATATTACGCATGTGACAATTTTTTTAGCCGTGTGACGAAATTTTTCGCCGATTCGCAAATCTTTCAAAATACATTTTCAGTCAAGCCAAATGGGACAGATTTGCTCATCACTAGGTACAAACTATGACATGATTCGTAATAGACTATTTCAATTAAATGCCATCTCAGGGATGCTGCTTGTCCCCTACTGCTTCAGATCCATGACCCACCCTAGTTCTTATAGGCTTGCTAATAGACATACATTTGCATATGCTGCAGCAGCAGCAGTCATCTTGATTACTGTGCTATTCTTGCAGCAGATGAATTACATTATTTTCAGTTTCAGAATCTGGACAAACTTCAGAGGTTCCCAGTCATGGAAAATAGAACTAGGGATAAGTGAATGTTGCCTCCTGATATACATTGGCTTGTGAATCTGACCTAGAGTTTTGCCATGCATATTGTTTCATCACTTTGGAGAAATTTAGCTATTTTGTGTTTTTTTCCAACCATTTTTTACCAAACCAAAAATGGTCAGTTTTTCTCATCATTAGTCAGAACCATTAGTAAAATCATCTCAACTTGATTTCATGTACCCAGTTGTGCTAGTCTGTTTACTTTTTTTTGTAAACCTGAACATTTTCAGATATTATAAAGAAATTCTTCAGTAAATGGAATTTCATACAAAAATGTTACCTCTGCAATTGCATTTTTATGTTTTAATATTAGAAGGATAATTTCATTTGCCTTTTAAAAAAGATCTAAACACTGAGATGGCTGACAATGCACTGGTGCATTGCCATTGTAGAATATTCTTGCATCAATAATTACATTTGGGCTACCTACTATAGACAGCTAGGGGGCACCTACTATATAGAGCTAGGGGGCCCTTTATCATGCATGCAAGGCTTAAAGGTTCATTACCACTTAAATATAACTATCTAATTCTTAGTTGGTTCAAAATAATCAAAATACCCATTATGTTTGTCCTTAGAAATAAAATGTGCTGAACTGATATTATTAGCTTGACTTGAGACTCGTTTTTTAGACTCCTTGGTGATAATTATTGCTGCATGATGAATGAAATCCTTGTATTTAGCAGTGGTTAGACAGTTTTCAAGTGATGTTCAAGGTCAGTCTACTTCCATACAGTAATTAGAGAAGGCATATTGAAATAAAGCGAGTATCAAGTAGTGCATATGAAAGCTCATTTATCAGCAGACCATTTATGACAAACGTTTTCGGCAATTAATGACTTTCCTTTGCGACATGTTTATGCACTTTAGATTTTAAAGTGACAGGATTTTGGCTTCTTGTAAAGCTTAACGAACCAAGTGGTCTTGTTTGGATATGTCCACATTTCCCAATAGATAGGAACTATTGTCACAGAGTAAGAGTATTTTATTAATCATGTTTTTCAGGCATCAAGAAGAGAACAGGATAAACATATAGTTTATCTGTATGCCAACTTAACAGATGTTAAATGTTTTCTTATTCGGTTTTTAGTTTTTCAACACTGCTTTTAATTATAAAACTGTAGGAACCTTAGCAGCACTGAGGTGTAATGTATATATTTGACAGCCTTAGTATCTGGAATTTTTTATATTATTGGTTAAATATATTATACTATATATATATATATATATATATATATATATATATATATATATATATATATATATATATATATATATATATATATATATAATATATTCAATACAATTTTGGGGCTATTATGACAGTAGCTGCCTCCTTACAGTAATCTAGGTCTGTTATTCCCAAATGTGTCCTACCAATCCCCCTAGCTTCCAACTAAATGTTCCTATTTCCCAGAAATCCCAATGGCAGTGAGGGAATGCTGGTGGATCTGTCAACAGAATGTAGGTTATTATATTGGTATCAATTTGTTGCATATCTAAGCAGGAATGATGATTTCCCCTCTTGTTTTTTGTAGATAAGATGAGACTAAAGGGCCTTGTTTCATTATACAAAAGGGACCATGTGTATGCAAACCACTTTCCTCTTTATTTTATATAATTGGACATATTTTGAACCAGTTAAGAAAATAGAGGATCTGAAATCACCTGTCACGGAAACATTACATACTGCATATTTTCTCTCTCCTCACAGCTATACTATACCCATCAAATAGGGGACACATGTACAGTATGTAGCTACTCAGTGGAAACATCTTTAGCAATTGCATTAGCAATTAGTTGATGGCAAGCCTTAATACATACTAGAACATTTGAGAAAGATGTGGGGGTTGAGACAAACGTGTACTTACTTACTTGCTTGCCTGCCCCCATCTAAGAAACGGAAAAAAAGAGGTGTGCCCTATTTCTTAATTTACTTGGTAAAATGGGGGTCTTGGAGATTCCCTCCTCATTCATTAGGCTACTACTTCATTTGAGAAATTGAGATATGGAAACGTTTATGGCTGCGATAATCATTTCATGCCCCTCATCCCAACATTGTAATTGGTCTCAGAGGACACATTTAATTATAGATTTCTTTGGGGTCATTTGTTATTTGCATGGCAGTGCAAAAAATGAAAATGGCTCAATCTACCATGTCTTCTCCACTTTAAAAAAATTGCAACAGGTCTCTGCACTCCTAAACTTAGCAGAAAGTTTATTCATGGACTTGTCAGATTACCCTTTTATATTCAGGAAAGTAAATTGGAGATTTTTTTTCCTTGCTCTAAAACAAGTAGCAGTTAGGCAGATTTTATGTGGACTTTTGTCAGCACTAAATGCTATGTTAGAATGCTTTTTTAATATCACTGAGTCTTATTTGTCACAGTCACTGCTACCTCACAGGCTGTGCTTACCACAAAGCCCCAATCTCTTTGCAAGACTTGGTAAGAAACAAGCTGAGCCCACCCCCTTGCATGGCTTGCCCAGATTATGCAGGAGTTAACAAAATTACTGGGTTCAGGAATTCCTTGTTCAGTTACATGTGAAAAAAATAGTTGTACAAATTAATAAAATGAAGAATATAGAAGAAAGATCTTAAGAAAAGATCAAGGATTTTTGAACATCAGCATCGCTCTATCAGTACAGGTGTTCATAGCATCTTTTAGTGCTATGTACTGCAGTTAATGAAGGGGATCTGTTACCCAGACATAAAAAGGTGTACAATAAAGATCTTTTTCAAATTAAACATGAAATACACTTTCTTTTTTTGATGAAAGAGTTCATACCTGTTATAAAGGTATTTCAAAATCTCAGCTGTCAATCATATATTTCCTGCCCCACCTCTTTGTCTCAGGCATAGAGGTGAAACAGGCAATTACTTTCACTTTCCATTCAGCCCTTTATGGATGTCACTACACGTCTCTCATTCCCATCTGTCCTATAATGGTGTAGCCTGTGTATGGGCAAGGACATCAGATCCCCCATTTTGGCACATAAACAAGATTATTGGGGTGATAAAAGACTTGCCTTAATAACAGTGTCCACAAAATATTACAAGTTTGTATGGTGTCACTTCTAATGCATGGAATCATGACATGTGCACTCAATTCTTTTAGCACAAGTCCATTGTATTCATTGATACAGGCTGCTATGGGAAGCCTGGAGTTAGAGAGTTGGGGATAGTTACAGGGTTTCCAATAGACGTGCTTGCACAAAATTTGAAAGAAGGACAATGGTAATAGCGCAAAGTACAACTATAAAGAAGTACAAAAAATGGCTATGGATGCAGGTACTTTAAAAAATGCCACCTTTTCATAAGAGCTGTGGCAAACATACAAGACAGCAACTGTACTTGCAGGTCATAAATGACCCCTTGTGTTTTTAACTCATCGAGCATGCGTCAAAAAAAGGTGCACACTAGCCGCATTTTGGAATTTTTTCTCCATCTCAAAAATTTTCTGGTGAGGAGAAACAGGACAGATTCACTCATCACTATGTATTAGAACCATAACCTACATGTCAGTTACACAGCCTTAGAAACAATGTCAAGTGAAAGGCAAGAAGAGTAATTAACTGGAGAAATATGCAGAGAAAATCAGATTTTATCATTATTAGTTAATTTTCCTACACTAATTCTAATTTATATTTTGGTAATGAAGATATGAAATGCAAAGACATTTCCATGCACGTTTGCTTGAATGTGTTCAACATATTGTTTGGTAATTAATTTTTTGATCAATTAAAATTGCCATGTTCCAAGTCACTGAAACAGTGGGAAAAGCGCAGAAAGCCAAGGCAAAGCACCTCACGTCTTTTCTAACTTAATGCAAGCTTTGTGCAGAAATATGATTGCTGCATTATCACTTGACACTACTTGTTGACACCGCTATGTATATTAGGAATCTGTTAATTTATGGAATAAAATGAAGTCACACATAAAACAGAACTAACACAATTTTCATACTTGCCATTAGTGTAAAATCTAATGTGAAATGTGAAAATATAGTATTGCACATGTTGGGAGGTTTTAAGCAAATAATATACAAAATTTCTCAGGTAACTTTACTTTTTCTTTTTTACAGCAGTCAGCCAGATCAGCAGGAGAACAGAGGGCAAGGATTAGGTAACAGTTCCAAGCTATATTATTACATTAAAAATCATGAAATGGCTGCATATTTTTAATTAATGTATATTACAAAGTTGTTTGAAATTGTTGATTTTTAAAAAAAGCTTATGTTGTGCTTGGGTAGAGTTCCCCTTTAAAGCTATTCCTTTTAAGGAATAATTGTTCCTCTAAACAAATATGATTTTATGACTTTGGAGGGGGTATAAGTACAACAGCACTAAGGGATATAGAACCTTAATCTGTTGCTTGCATCAGAAGGGAGCAGCAAGCTAGCCCTAATGTGGACTGTACCTCCTGCCACTTCATACCTTTGAATGATGTGCAAGGTATGGGATGGGTAGGGGGCATGCCTAATTCAGACGGTGGTTTTTAAACTGTAGATATCACCTTAATCAAACTTCACCACATTTTTCTGAGAGTACATAGATGTAATATTGTGGTCACATCCAAAAAAGTTGTGCCCCCCTTTAAAAAAGTTGCATGGTTGCCCCATTTTGCAAATTTTTTGCCATTCCGTGAATTTTTTGGTGAGCAAAATGGGACAGATTCGCTCATCCTTAATGGTAACTTTCCTCTTATATAAGGCCAATGACACTAGTGAGGCTGTCTTAGTATTCCCAGTGTTGTTACCCAATGAAACACCATGCAGACTGTTATCTTATCTCTCTCTCTCTCTAAGGGGTATTGATTTGGTTGCACAAAGATTTTGCCTCCCTATACAGGTACAGAACCTGTTTATCTGGAATGTTGGGACCTGTGGTTTTCAGGATAAGGAATTGTTTTCTAATTTGAATCACTATACCTTAAGTCTTCTAAAAATCACGGAAGAATTAAATAAACTCAATATGATTGTTTTGACTTCACTTTGAATTTATGCAGCTTCGCTACCATCAAGTTCTATATACTTTTTATTATTACAGAGAAAAAGGGAACTATTTTTAGAAGTGAAAATGATTCGTTAATAATAGGCTCTGTGGAAAGTGACCTTCCCATAATTCAGAGCCTTCCGAAAGATCGGTCCCATACCTGTATTACCTTAAAATCAGAGATCTGCAGATCACATTCTGCTTTGCTGGAAAGCATGTTTATTACAAGAATTGCAAATTCCAAATATATACTGAAACATACCAGTTATTTTATCTGAAAAATGACAGATTTCCATCTTTAGGTTAAGTCGTTCTCACAGTTGGCCTATGAGCCTGTTGAGCTCAGTGCTAGACATGATTGTACAGCACAGTTCCAGTACAAAGCCATGCATGCAAATTTTGCTTTACTGTCTCTGTGATACAAAAAAAACCCTTTTTCATTTTACAAACTCCATGCTGATAAAATGCATAGTGATGATAGTGGAAAGTAGCATTTTAAGATTAGCAAACTGCATAAGTAGACAGACCTGAACAGCTGTCTGTGAGTAAGCATACTGATACAGTACTGCCTTGGAACATTTTAGTTGCACAAGCTGCGTGATGCAGCACACACAAATCTCCTGAGAGTCTACTTAATACAGTGGATAGAAAAAGTTAATTTTATATGCACAATGAAATGGTTTCTGCACCTGCGGCATATTTGAAAATAAACATTCTTTCCCTAAATGTGTTTTTTTTCTTTTAACATGTCATTAACTATCTGATGTAAAATGTATTGTTCTCATTCTCTGAATTGTCATAATGAGCAAATCACAATATTCATCTCTTTTCCCTCCTTTTGTTTTTACCATGAATTCTAACTGCAACTCTAGCTGCTTTCTTATCATGATTTCACTCTTTCCCCAATATGTAATTAAAGGCATTAGATTAGAGAGTGCTGAAATAAATAATGAAAGCGCGTGGCTCAGTTCCCTCTGTGCTTGTAAGGGGTTAACTTACCCAATTAGTGTAGGCAGGGAACAATCGGCCTCCTCGCTCGCTCCTCCCCCTCCCCCTCTGTGCCTGCATCTCCCGCACTGCTGCCCATTCGTCTTCCAGCTTCCACCGAGCGGCATCCCCCTCCCCCCCTTCCTGTCTAAGCACATTCACTTTATGAAACGTCATTATATAAGTCGGGTAAGGATGTAAGTTTATTACAGCTCTGTTCATGCAAAAAAAAAAAAAAGTTATCATATCAATATATATATTCAATTTGTCACAGCAAATGGCGGGGGTAGTCCTTGGCCATTTAAGCTCTGGTGTTGTTTTATGGCTTCTACATGCCCACTGCGTTCGCAGTGGTCAGCATTCGTTAACAAAACAGCTATAAAGTTCTTTAAGATGTTTGGAAATGTTGAAATACATGGCAAGGACTATTTTTGAGGTTGTATTCTATAATAAAGCTGTGGCCAACACAACAGTGTAATTGTGTCTTTTGTCAGCTAGGTGCAACAGGGCAAGAGTGGGAAGGGAACAAGTCTCCACAGTCTTGGCCAGAAGCAGTAACCCATAGCAACCAATAAGAGTGTGGCTTTTAAACAGGTGAACAGAAAATTCTACCTGGGTTAATATCTGGTATAAGTAAATCTAAAGCAGCTGGACTTGCTAAGTAATCATCGAAGATTTTTCACTACTCATCCGAGCAGCTTCTTCAGTTCAACCTGAAGAGAAAAAGCTGTTTGGCTGAGTAGGGAAATGTCTTCAATGATAACTTAACAAGTCTAGTTGCTTTAGATTTACTTATACTAGATATACCATGACCTGGATGAATGAAAATCTTCATCGTCATACCTGGGTTAATGCTCCCAGGCAAATTCAGCACCCTTTATTACATAACGCCCTTTTTTCTCTAAAAGAGTTTAATTTGAGATAAAGCATTGCCAAGCCAAAACCACCTTAAATTGACATAATCATTTTATGTTTTTGATGCACATTGGATTAGGTAGGCTTCACTTTACTGTTATGTTGACATCAAAAATGGGTTTAAGATTTTTTTTTTTAATTCTCTAAACAATTACAAATTAAGAAAAAAAGACCCAAAACCCATGGCACAAATATCTGTATCATTATTATGGCATTTCACAAATTCTGCAAGCAAGCTTAAATACTTTTTTGTAGTTACTTTCTGTTTTGCACACAAGTAGTTATTTTTATCTTTCTGAGCATCCCTTTTGGTCGAATACTAGGAAATAAAAGGTGTGCCAGGAGACTATAAAATAATATAGATTGTGTTTTTATGGTTCTCTGTAGAATAAAGGGGGTGATCTCACATGTTTGGCAAGTTCTGGTAATGCAGCTGCACAAGACTTACTGTAAATCTCTGACAACAAAAAGACTTATGTGTTCATTTATGATAATTAGCTTAAATGAGTTACTATATTATGGGCGCTTAACCTAAATGTATACTTTGCATGTGTCATAATGGTATGGATTAAATTCACAGAGATTGCAGATACATTTTGAGGCATTACATTTTAAGATTTAATTGAAATACTCATTCAATAAAAAGATCTACAGAATGAGCAGCACTTCAAATCAATACCAATTTGAATCAGTTTGTGCTCACCAAGAACATTACTTATCTCTCAGGAGCTTTGACTTTTGTTTCTGTCTGTTGTCATTAATTATTGTTGGAAACTCAAAGACTTTTTTTTTTTATTCCCTCATACAAATGCTTGGAATGATATTTTTCCATCTCCTTCCAATTTGCTGTGAAATGATTCTGCCACTGCTTGTCTCTGCTGCACAGAAGATATCAAATTAGTTTCAGATAATGGCAAACATTGGCAGTTGGGAAAAAGTATGTCTAGAACAACTTCTATTGAATCTTTTTTTTCCTTGATTTTTTTTTCTATAGAACTTTGCTAGCTGTCCAGAGGGCAAGGATCAAAATAGCCTGAAGTTAACATTAATGGGTTTGTATCTGTATTAGCAGCCCTGGGCACATTCCTTTTTTTTCTTCTTGTTCGTTTTTTGCAGCCGGCTTGAAGCAAGAGTTATAAAGCATAAACGGTGCAATTCAGTTTGAATTGAAATATTTTTATCTGTATTGAGATAGGGAACTTAAAATGATAAAATATTAACAACCAAGGTTAAATGATTCATTTAGCTCAGTCTAGGAGTAGGATAAAAATCTTACCTCATACAAAAAGGCTTCATAATGAAAATAGATTTGACTATTTAAAGACATATTATGAACCTGTATGAAAAGGAGGATCCAAAGGGAATCTTGCTTCCACTCTTTACACTGGAGTCTAATATCTAAACTTTACTATACCCACCTTGTGTTATGGAAACACAAATTGAATGGTAATGTCAGTTTTTAGGTAACTAACAACAGACTGACTTTCTTAAATGTGTTTGGAATGCCTTCTTTGGGGAGCAATAAGGATCAAAAGAGTCAGTTATAAGGAAAGTATAGTTTCCCTAATTAAAGGGCTGCTTGACCTTTAAAATAAAGGGCTAGTTCACATTTAAGGTAACTTTTACTTTGTTATGTAATGTCTTATAGTGATGAGTGAATCTGTCCCATTTAACTTCGGCGTTGTGAAACGTGTTTGTCGCACAACTTTTTTTGATGCGACTGAGGCCATTTTGACGTGACCGCCCCTATTTTGACGGGACCACGCCCAATTTTGCAGAGCACATAACTTTTTTTGACACGCAATGACTTTTTCCATGGTGAGTTTTCGCAGAAGTTTCAATTGATGCCTTAATTGATGCCTTTTGCTTCTGTATGTTTACACAAATTTAAATGTCCTACTTTTAAATAGTCCTTTTATTACTTATATTTCTATTTACTTGAGCAACCAGCTTCTAAAGTTTCTGGAGACCTGCTAAATAAAAACCTTAATAATTCAAAAAGTACAAAAAAATAAATGAAGCCCTATTGCAATTAATTTCAGAATATCACTGATACAGATTCACAGCAAAATTGGCCAGTGGCAAAAATTTTTACTAGAACCTGTGCTAAAATGTTGCCATGCATTTTGTTGCACAAGGAAAAAAGGGGCCACTAAAAAAAGAAATACAATAAAAAATGCCCATTAGTCCAAAGCATTTCATTCAAGAAAAAACATCTATGCATTTGGTGTGAGATAAAAAAAAAAAACCACATGGAAAAAAAACCTTGACAATGTATTTGGCACAAGAAAAAAACATATTGCAAAAAATCCAATTCACTCCAATTGTCCAAAGTTTTGTCTTTCACTTGTTTTTCCATGGTTTTAAATTTTTTTTTTTTTTGCAAAAATGTTAACTATCATGCAGACAAGTGATGACAACTTTGGAATTTCAATAGCTATCTGAATGCTGTAAGCTCGAAGAGACTGAAAGAGGAATAGGGGACAGCCTGCTTAGAAAGATAAGTAATGCAAAGTAACAATAACCATAAAAGCCTCATAAGCAGGAGGTTAAAAAAAATCAAAATGTAAAATTTCAAAAACTTTACAAAATGAAGTCCAACTGAAAAGTTTCTAAAAATGGGGGTTTTATAACATACTAGAAGTTCATTGAATGGTCAAATACTTCTTTAAAGAAATGTCAATATCAAGGAAAATGATTGATGCAGTTGCAGATATCCCCAATTTCACCTCAATCTGAAATTCAGTACAGTTGGGGCAGATTTGCTAAAACATTAACATTTCTAATTTTTTCTTTTTAAAAATTTGAATAAACTAATTTCCACAAATGTTTGCTAAAAAGCCTGAAATGAAATAGTCAATGCAGAAAAAAGATGCAGAAAAGTCACGAAAACCTCTAAAGTTTTAAAGCAAAGAAGGATCCTCCAAAAAGGGAAAGGACATCCCGCCATTGACTTCTACATGATCTCTGCAAGTTTAACTGGCAAATTGTCTTTCAGATTTTTAGCTGTTTTGTCGCATATAAATCTAAAAAACTCATGACTTTTTCTTCCTGCCACTTTTAGTGCTAGAAATCTGAAAAATCAGAGTGTTAGTAAATGGCCCCCTTAGAGTAAGAAATGTTAGAATTATATTCTGTGCCTCTATGGACATTTCAACTGAAGCAAATATGTTGGAAGGAAGCATTAAATAGAAACTAAAGCTTAATAAATCTTGCTCTATGACATGATGAGCCCAAGTGCACAATAATTTACTTAAACAACTCAATACAATGAATGAGCCATACATTATCTACTTAGAAAACAAAGTTCTTTTTCTCTTGCTTGAAGGCCTTCATGCTTTGAAGTGCTTAAATGGTTAACACTTCAGTACAAGTATGAATAATAAATCCCAGTTATGAACTTCACTAGGTGAATAATACACTGGGTAAAACTGAACAAATTACAAAATCTTGAAACCACTTGCACTAAGCACAGCAGAGGTATAAAAAGTAAATTAAAATAAATTGTTCTGCAAAGTCAGAGTCACCTTGACTCTTTTTGTGCTGTCATCTTGATAACCAACATTCATCTGTTGTGGCACATTAGTTTTTTTTAAACATCAAAATGACTCACTGCAGCAGGCTGATTTAGGACCATTGGGTTAATAGCTGTTACAGACTTTTCAACCTCACAACAGTAGAAAAACCTTTAACTTAATTACAAGATAATGTTGAGAAAACAACACCTTAATTATGTTGTTAACTATGCTGAAATAAAGCATAAAACTCATATCTGCTTCATGATAAATGCACATTGAATATTGTAGTTTATATTTCAGCTAAGTTGTCAGTATAAACACTAAAAGACTAAAAATCTATGTACAAATCTATTCAGAAATATAAATCTAAGACGAATAAAAGAAACAGATTGAATATGTGTTTTATTCTCTTCAGCTTATAGTGACATGGTCTGTAAAGGAAAGTATGTGAAGAACTTAAGATCTGTAAACTTTTTTTCTGTTTGTGAGAGGGAGGACATTTCATTACTAACCCAGGGGTTTCAAAAGAAGGTTAACTCCACTCCAGTCATGGAAAGATCTACATAAACTTCAAATAACAGTCCCAGGAGCAATCCCAAATGGTACTTGATAGCAATGGGACTGTTGCTTGGACATTAAATAGTCATGACCCTGGTCTCCTATTAGCAGATAACTGCATGGATCCGGGGTACAGGTGAGCTAGTGACCCTCATCTTCCCTTCTTTTTTCAAAATCCCGGGGCCAATACATGTGCAGTTGAGTGAGAAAACTACTTTTTGTTAAAGTTCAGCTTAAACAGGAAGCTCACTCACATGTACTCTGGGCAGGTGATAGGAGGCAAAGAATTATTAATACAAATGACTTGTTAATTGTTTGATATCACATATGTATATGATTATCAACATTACATGGTATGTACAGAGAGACCCTGAATATAAATAGTGTATTGCATTTCTCCAGAATTTCAATTTGGCCTATACAATGAGGAACATAAGTATTTGAACACCCTGCGATTTGGCAAGTTCTCCCACTTGGAAATCATGGAGGGGTAAGAAATTCACATTGTAGGTGCATTCCCACTGTGAGTGACAGCATTTAAAAAAAAAAATCAGGAAATCACATTGTATGATCTTTAAAGAATTTATTTGTATTGCACTGCTGCACATAAGTATTTGAACACCTGGCAATCAGCAAGAATTCTGGTTCTCAAAGACCTGTTACTCTGCCTTTAAATAGTCCACCTCTACTCCACTCATTAATCTAAATTAGTAGCACCTGTCTGAGCTCTTTAAAGACACCTGTCCACCCCACAGTCAGTCAGACTCCAACTACTACCATGGGCAAGACCAAAGAGCTGTCAAAAGAGACCAGAGACAAAATTGTGGGGCAGTTACCAATCAGCTTGGTGAAAATAGATCAACTGTTGGAGCGATTGTTAGAAAATGAAAGAGGCTAAAGACGACAGTCAGTCTCCCTAGGACTGGGGCTCCATGCAAGGTCTCACCTCGTGAGGTATCACTGATAATAAGAAAGGTGAGGAATTGGCCCAGAACTACAAGGGAGGAGCTGGTCATTGACATGAAGAGAGCTGGGACCACAGCCCACATGTCCAGGCCCTTCTGAAGTTTGCCAATGACCATCTGGACCATCTGGATGATCCAGAGGAGGCATGGGAGACAGTAATGTGGTCAGATGAGACCAAAGTAGAACTTTTTGGTCTAAACTTCACTCGCCATGTTTGGAGGAAAAATAAGGATGAGTTGCATCCCAAGAACACCATCCCTACTGTGAAGCATGGGGGTGGTAACATCAAGCTTTGGGGAGCTCTGTCTTAAGGAGTGGGCCAAAATCCCTGTTGCAGTGTGTGCAAACCTGGTCAAGAACTACAGGAAACGTTTGACCTCTGTAATTGCAAGCAAAGGCTTCTGTACCAAATATTAGCACTGATTTTCTCAGGTGTTGTATGTGCAGCAGTGCAATACAAATACATTCTGTAAAAATCATACAATGTGATTTCCTGAATTTTTTTTAAAATGCTGTCTCTCACAGTGGGAATGCACCTACAATGTGAATTTCAGACCCCTCCATGATTTCTAAGTGGAAGAACTTGCAAAATTGCAGGGTGTTCAAATACTTATGTTACTCACTGTATGTACAAAACCATACTAAGTTTATTTACTGTCCCGAAACCTGTAACACCAACACAACCCAGAATATTATATGTATATGATACTATATAACCAGTCTGTTGGCCTTAGTGAAGTTGTTTGCACATGGATAGAAAACTGGCTACAGGATCGGGTACAGAGGGTGCTTGTTAATGATACATTCTCTGCTTGGAGTAAGGTTCTCAGTGGGGTTCTTCAGGGTTCTGAGGGTCCACTTTTGTTTAACTTGTTCATAAATGACTTAGGGGCAGATATTATAGGCAATGTATTAGTGTTTGTAGATGACAACACTCTGCAGCCCAATCAATTCTATTCAGGATATGGCATCCTTGTGCAGGATTATGGCAAACTGGCAATCTGGGCAGCAAAGTGGCAGATCAGATTTAATATGGATAACTGTAAGGTCATGCAAGCCACTTATACCCTTAATGGGACTGCACTAGGCAAATACATAATGGAGAAGGACCTTGGCATCCTTGTAGATAATAAACTTAACTGTAGCAAGCAATTCCAGGCAGCAGCTGCAAGGGTAAACCCTGAGCTGTATTAAAAGGGGCATAGAGTCGCGGGAAGAGGGAGTTATACTTCAACACAGTGCTGGTAAGGCCCCATTTAGAATATGCCTTTCAGTTTTGGAGTTAGAGAGGGTCCAGAGAAGGGCAACTAAGCTGGTAAAGGGTATGGAAAGTCTCAGTTATGAAGCCAAGTTAGGTTTGTTTACACTGGAGAAGAGGCGCTTAAGGGGTGATATGATAACTATGTATAAATATATAAGGGAATCATATAACAATCTCTCTAATGCTTTACTTAATATTAGTAATTAAATATACTGCCATAGTGCTATTTCAGTTTTTTGTGTTTTAAGTTTCCAGAAGAAACAAAGAATGATAACATGGGATTCTCATTGGAGGATTATCTTGCAATTTAATGCTGGCCTGGGAGAGTGATACAATATTTTATTGAGCAATATTGCATTACTTGTTGCTGGACTACAGCTTCCTGCATGCTTCAACCCTTGATAATATGCTAAAATATTCTGGGGTATGTGGTCCAATAACAAATGAGTGAAGTGTTGTTAATCAACAATGTTTGATCCTCCAATCACAAAAATAAAAATCAGTAGAAAAGAATACCCACTAAAGATCTCTCATGTGCTAGCTCTAGAGACAAATATACCCAGTTTATATGTACAACTACTGTTAGGGCGAAGATAGATGGGGTGAATAGTTGCCATCATTTTTAAAATCCTGTGAAATTTAAAAATTGTGACAACTAATCACCCTGTCTGTCTTTCCCCTTATATACAGAGAAAGGAAACTTTTGTTCTATACTCTTTGCCAACAAACCTTTGTAAATATATTCATTAACTTATCTCATTCACCTGCTTAGGCCCTCTATGGCTCAGATAACGATGCTAATTACATTTTTGTGTGTGTTTCAAACAGTTGTGCTTGAGCAGGAATTTTGTAGAAGGTTAATATGTTCAACACTGATAACAAAGTAAAATTGCTTATGCAGAGCCTTGGTAAACAATAATGCTAAAATATATCAAAAACTAATTCAGTTTTATATAGTTACTGTGCTCCCAAATTGCATAATTCTTAAGCACGATACCCTCATTCTTTGTATGTTTCTTTGATTTTTTTCTTTGGACATTGTACACATTAAGGGATTAAACTTAGCATAGTACATTTATGCAGGTTTTTTTCCATTAACACATTTTCCTTGAAACTGGTCTGTAAGCAGACATTTGATTTATATATTAAGTAAAACTAAGTTCTATTTAATGTCATTAAATCTTATATCTGGAGCCCACATGTAGGATTGAACTCTGCAAATATTACATGGTAGTGTAATAGATCTATCTATCTATCTATCTATCTATCTATCTATCTATCTATCTATCTATCTATCTATCTATCTATCTATCTATCTATCTATCTATCTATCTATCATCAGGTGTTATCACTACCCTGGGCCTTTCTGTGTCCTCTCATAAATAAATTATTGACTGGGGATAACTGGGGGTACCCTTCATGTATATTATAAACAAATAAAAAGCAAATATAGTCACTCTTCCTTTATATATCAATTGCATGAACCAAGCTTGTGCATTCAGACTCCTTGCATTCCTGATTGACCTTGCTCAGTGTTTGACAGTCACAGTATTTGATCACTAGAAAATCCAATTCCAAAAGCATAACAGAGGCTCTGTGGGAAACTACAATGCATGGATCAACTGAAACTGATTTAAGACACTTTAATATAAAAAAAAATACTGTTGAATCAAACTTGGTTCTTACTTTATAAAATTATAGTCTCTTTGCTGTCAAATGCAATAGCAGTAAACATATACTAAATGGTGTTACTAAATAGAAATACATGTTACAGCACAGGAACATATTTTATGAAAAATATTCAAACATAGGTGGGTCAGTTGCACAGCTTAAGTGCCAATATCAACTAACTGACTGTTAGTTTTGAACAAGTCCAAAAATGACAGACTGATTGGTTGCTATTAGCAACTGCACTTGGGCAGTTTAGCCCTTGAAAATTAGTCCTAGAATAACAACATCCTATATGCACAATAGATGGAGATGAGAACATCTCAGTTTACTGCTACGGAATGTGAAAAGCTTAATTCAGTAAGCATATAGTAAAATGTGAATTTTGCAAGCTTCTGCTGTTTTGGAGCACTTATTTCTTACATGTTTGTTTGTATTTATTTATTTTGAATATAAAGCTTCTGTAAGCTTTAACTAAAAAGAATAGCTAATGTTTTTATTTACTCAGTATTATAGCGGAAGAACAGGAAAATGATAGGTCTTGTAACAAATATTTAAAGGAATTAAGGAAGGACTTATTATTTATGTGATTTTAATCCACCTCCAGCATTTCAGAAATTGCAAAGTAATTGCTTAGGTGTTTGCCCATGATTCCTGAATTCTAAACAAATGCACTTCTAATACAGTCCTTTGGTCAGAAAGATATTGCAGCAATGATGATGTGCGTGTCAGGAAAGCTACTTCCAAGATCTAATCTCTTTGGGTTATGTTGAGATACATTTTGTAAATTGCAGCTTTACTTTTATATGACCGCAAAAATAGATATGTTCTCAATAAACTGATATCACACACTTTACCAGGATTTCTAAGCATCAGGTATTTACTATAGGATGAGACCTATAAATATAGCAGTAAAATCTATTCTTAATTTGGTTTTGGTAGTTTTCTGCTTTTAAGCTGCAAAAAAGGACAAAAATTCTGATTGCCTAACGGAGTGAGAGGTTTCTCATGATTCACAAACCCTGACAATTTTTGAGGAGTTTATTTATCAAGCAGACTCTATTAACAGCAGGAAGGCTATAAATAATTAACTACTTTTGTTTGTTGACAAAGAGTAACTTTTTCTTTACTCACCTTTTGTCTCATCTCTTTATCTCTTCCTGACAGTTGCAGTACCTTGTTTGTAGTATTTGCCAGACTAAGCAAAACATCAACAGGAAGCATGCTCAGCCAAACTGCAATATTATTTTTCTGTTTTAAGAAGTAACTTCAGATTAGCGGATAAATGCATTTCAGTTGAAAAGGGAATAAAATAAAACAAACATGCTAACACCATTATTTGCATTGGGGAAAATGTTTTAACCCACAATACAGTGTATTACCCTTAATTACAGCTTCACTGCAGTCGCCAGGGGATGTTGCTTCTGATGTAGAAAAATTGATGCAATTATGCTTACACTTCAATGTAAAGTCAATGTGTCATTATTTCTGGTATTTGGCCTGAGAATGCTGTGTCTACCCTATTGTTTTGGCGCAACTGTGCAGCTGCGATTTGTCCAGGCTGCTCAGGAAACTTTGGAGCTACCACCTTGTTCAGAGGTGGCAGTAGATCCAGGGTTTTCACAATGGCTTGGATCATTAGGGGCAATGGCACTCAACTTGCAACAGGAGGCAGGTGCCTTGAATAAATTCAAGGATTACATGGTGACACAAATACCTTTAATGAATGGAATTTTTCACAAAATTGACGACAGCCAAGACAATTGGAGTGTGGTTATTAAATCACTGCTGCTGTGTGTATAACTGGTGGGGTCATTTACACCCGCAAGTGCAGTTGCAGGGCTGCAAATTTCCCTGCAGTCAGTTGTGCAAATAAATCCCATTAATTAACCTTACATCAAAATGCAATCTTTATAGATGTGCTTTGCACCACTGCCTTCCTCCTGCCTTCTGTTCTGAATTGAGCACAGTTGACCTACTGTATTAAAGGAACAGTAACGCCAAAAAATGAAAGTGTATAAAAGTAACTAAAATATAACGTGCTGCTGCCCTGCACTGGTAAAAGTTGTGTGTTTACCTCAGAAAGTCTACTATAGTTTATATAAATAAGCTGCTATGTAGCCATGGAGGCAGCCATTCAAAGGAGAAAAGGCACAGGCACATAGCAGATAAGAGATAAAACACTATTGTATTCTACAGAACTTATCTGTTATCTGCTATGTAACCTGTGCCTTTTCTCCTTTTTTCCAGCTTGAATGGCTGCCCCCGTGGCTACACAGCAGCTTATTATATAAATTATAGTAGTGTTACTGTAGCAAACACACCAGTTTTAGCAGTGCAGTGCAACAGTGCATTATATTTTTATTACTTTTAAGCTCTTTCATTTTTTGGTACTGTTCCTTTAACACAGGCTGCCATGCTGGAGCTATTTCCAATTTCCACAGTGCTGTTCTGTCAAAAGAACTAGGTGCACTTGCCCCTCTAATAAAGAAACAATGCCATGAGAAAAACAGTCACATGTGTGCATCAGTTGTGCAGTTGTGGTATGCATAATTGTATGCAGAGCCACCATTAGTGGGGGGGAAAGGGGTACTACTCTGAATTCTGTTTAAGAAGGGGGCAATTTACGTAACTTCCACAAAAACTGCCTAGAAACTTGTTGGCTTATTTATCAATTTTTGAGTTTGTAAATTTGAGTTTGTTTTTCTAAATTGAATAAAGTTTCATATTGAATGCTAGCTTAATTATTAATAAGGAAAACTTGTTTAAATAAAAAAACTTGAATACCTCAAAGTTTACAAACCCAAAAAACTTGAGTTTGAAAATACGGCTTGACTTTGCCTATGTCAACTTTCACTTCTAAAGAAACTCGCAAGCTTTTACATGGCAAATTTTTACATTCCAGATTTTGGTTTCTTTGCACTTGATAAATACCAGACATTTGAAGCATAATTTGAAGCATAAGCATAATTTGAATTAGTGCAACACATCTTGAATCATGAAAATAAAAATCAAACGTGAGCATTGATAAATAACCCCCTTACCTAGTATCATGCCTAGAAACTTATGAAACTTGCATATCAAGCAAAAGACAATGCAGAAAAGCTTGACAGGGGCAGGAAGGGGCAAACTATACTGACCACCAATGAATTAAAAAACTTAAGGTTAATTCCACTGCCCCCAGTGAACTGACTGACTTATTAGCAAATTATTTATTTTAGCTATATATATGAATGGTTTCTTATAGCGTAACATCAGCTGTTTATATTGTGATCTATTTACTGAATTATATCAGCAATTCGTCCATGAACTTTCCAGCAGAGGAATGACTTATGTAACTTAAATAAAAACTCCACTGACCACCATATTTAAAGACTCAATTATTAGCTTTTTTTTTTTTTACTATTTTTATGAACTAATAATGACTAGTTATTGGGCCCATAAATGTATATAGTTTATGTAACTTATGCAAAAACTCACGTAACTTCCATATGAAGCAATAACAAAGCAGAGCAGGGGTAGGAAAGAGTGTAGGGTTTAAAATTAGGGCAAATTCCTTTGCCACCCCAATGAACTGACAGATTTATTTGCACATTAATCAGAGGAACTCTTTATATGAACTGCTTATTATAGAATAACATCAGCTGCTTATTTTCTGATGGCAGGCCCTGATTGTTTGAAATAGCAATCCATTGTTACTAGAAAAAAAATATTTCGGTAATAACCATTGGCTTGTCATTGTGCCAAATACATTTTTTTAACAGGCCAATATTTGACTTCTATACTGTTCTTGTTATTTCTGAAAGACATAATTTGATTTTATCCTAAAATGACTAAATACAGTGAAGTTCATTTCTCCTGCTCTGAGTTGATGAAACCAAATGAATTAAATAGCTTTAACGCTTTAAGGGAAAATTACCAATATACACCTGTACTCTTTTCATAATCATCCTGGTGTCTTTGCATAGAGATTAATGATTAACACTGAACTATTATTAAACATAGGTTTTCAACTTTTTACTCTTAATTCACTTTAGCCTGAATAAAAAAAAAATCTCCTTTCAAATAAAAGTTTAGGATGTATTATCAGGAAACCTGAAACACAGTCTTATTTAAAGGGATTTTGTCATAATTTTTATAATGTAGTTTTAATTAGTAAATGACACTGTGTATATTACAAATACAGGTATGGGAAATGTTATCCAGAAGGTTCTGAATTACAGAAAGGCTATCTCCAATCGACTCCATTATAAGCAAATAATTCAAATTCTTTCAAATGATTTCCTTTTACACTGTAATAGTAAAATAGTATCTTGTACTTAATCTTAATTAAAATGTAATTAATCCTTATTGGGGCCAAAACAACCCTATTGGGTTTAATTAATGTTTAAATGATTTTTCAGTAGACTTAAAGGAACAGTAACACCAAAAAATGAAAGAGCTTTAAAGTAATACAAATATAATGCACTGTTGCCCTGCACTGGTAAAACTGGTGTGTTTGCTACAGTAACACTACTATAATTTATATAATAAGCTGCTGTGTAGCCACGGGGGCAGCCATTCAAACTGGAAAAAAGGAGAAAAGGCACAGGTTACATAGCAGATAACAGATAAGCTCTGTAGAATACAATAGTGTTTTATCTGTTATCTGCTATGTGCCTGTGCCTTTTCTCCTTTGAATGGCTGCCTCCATGGCTACATAGCAGCTTATTAATATAAATTATAGTAGACTTTCTGAAGTAAACACACAACTTTTACAAGTGCAGGGGCAGCAGCACATTATATTTTAGTTACTTTTATACACTTTCATTTTTTGGTGTTACTGTTCCTTTAAGGTAAAGAGATCCAAATTACAGAAATACCCCAGGTCCTAAGCATTGTGGATGACAGGTCCGATACCTTGATTCTACCATTTAAATCTTTATTATTAAACCAAGAAATGTATTTTTTAGGTGTAATATTGGTGAGTAAACAGCTATCTCTGGTAATAGTGCTTTCAGAACGATCCAGCAATAATTATAACAATGCAGCAGCTAACAGTTTCTCCTACTTATTGTGTAGGTGTAGAAGTCAAGACTGGACTTGGTAGTTTAACTATTGAGTACCTATCATGATGTTAGCTAATCTAGCATACATTTTTTTACTCTTGTAATGGCATTAACAAGGTCCATTATTATGCAAATCCATGCCAAAAAATTTTGCTGATCACTAATACCCAGTTTTTGATATTGCTGGTATAAGTATGAGTTCTGGGGTGATAAATGTGTGTAATAACTTCTATAGTTCATACTTATCAGTATAGCATGCCACATACACGTAACGTTTCGGGGGCATCCCTCCCCCTTTCTCAAGCGTACCTCGTGGCAGTCGCAAACAATGATTCATATGCTTGTTACTTCCTTGTATAGTGCAGAAGCGGAAGTGACGGGTCGGGTCACCATGGAGACGGAATACACAACAGTGTATTCAGTATGCACGGGAGCCGCCACATCAACCCCGTACATAATGTACATTATCAGGAAAACATCCATATCTACGAGTCATCTCAATATCATATAGTGGCTCCAAGATGTATATCTTAGAAAATCAGAATTTAGCAGGCTTAGGCAGTACTCAGAGTGGGACATAGGGTTCAATCCCCCATTACTATTCAATGTAAACATAAGCGTTCATTATATATACAAAACCCAAAATAAAAAATTACAAAAACAATATCACAAAAATAAATGCAAATCAAAGTCCTTGTTTAACCCATTTGGAGCTAAAGTATTTAAACGGTGGATCCATTCTACCTCAGTTTTCCTCAGGAGTTTAACTCAATCCCCCCCTCTTCCAGGGGAAGGAACATGTTGTATAACCCGATATCTGAGATTATCCGATGTATGTCCCCCTTCTAAGCAATGTCTGGACACCGGAAGAATTCTATTTCCAGTGTTAACTGTAGATCTATGCTGTGAAAACCTGTCCCTAACTTTTTGGATAGTTTCTCCAATATAGATTAAATTGCATGGGCATATTAACATGTACACCACAAAATTGGTATCACATGTATAAAGTCCACGTATTTTATATGATCTCCCTGTGTGAGGATCACTGAACTGTGGTCCAACCAAGACAAAATGACATTGAGAACAACCCTTACATTTATACATGCCTTCCCTGGGTGGTCCCAGGAAAGTAAATTTCCTCGGTACAGGGGGGACCTCAGCTCTTACCAATTTGCCACCTATAGTATTGCCCCTGCGATAAGACATCATAGGAGCACGTTGAAAAGTTTCAATTGTGGGATATGACTCTCTTAGCAAATGCCAGTGTTTCTGCAAAATAGAGTGTAATCGTCCGCTCTGCTCATGATATTGAGAGACAAATGTCATACGTTGTTCAGTTCCACGTTTGTGACATTGACCAATCCCTTCATGTCTACTCACCCTGGATAGACTATCCTGAAGAATATGTTGAGGGTAACCCCCTGTAAAGTAGAGATGTAGCTAACTGTTCGCCGGCGAACAAATTCGCGCGAACATCGGGTGTTCGCGAACGCGTATGTTAGCGAACTTTCAGCGTAAGTTCGCAGTTTGGGTTCGCGACGTGTTTTCCGCCGCATTTTTTATCGTCACAAAAGTATTGTACAATACGCCGCACAAGTCACACATGGCGTTTTTTCCGCAAATCCCGTTTTCATGGTGTTTAGCGCGACATAGCAAAAAAGCCGCGTATTTTCGCTAGAATAGCTTTTGTTTTTTGCGCAACTCTGTGCCAACAAAGTATTTTTCAGAGAAGTTTTTGCCCTTGATCCCCCTCCTGCATGCCACTGTCCAGGTCGTGGCACCCTTTAAACAACTTTAAAATCAGTTTTCTGGCCAGAAATGGCTTTTCTAGTTTTTAATGTTCGCCTTCCCATTGAAGTCTATGGGGTTCGCAAAGTTCGCGAATATTCGCGGGTTTTGGCGTAAGTTTGCGAACATGTTCGCGAATTTTTTTTTTTTAGGTTCGCTACATCCCTAGTGTAAAGGCTGGCGACATCAAATGTCACCAGCCACACCTCACCGGTCAATTCACCTACATTAGACAATTTTTGCAAAAAATCTTGAGTATCACGTATATATGAACGTGTTTTCTGAACCAAGGGACTGAGTATCTTGTCTAAAACCTCAGCTATATTGCTGGTAAGGGAACCTACTCCAGCAACTATAGGCCTACCCGGTGGATTCACAGGGTCCTTATGTATTTTGGGAAGAACATAAATTACAGGTACTAGAGGAAAATCGATCCACATATATTGAGATGTGGACAGAGTAATGACATTAGATTGTACTGCATTTTTTAATAAGAGGTCTAATTCCCGTTTGAAGGGCTCCGTTGGATCCCCTCTCAACGGGATATAGACACCAGTATCCCCCAATTAACGCTCAATCTCAGCTACATATTTGTCAGTGTCCATAACAACTATCACACCTCCTTTGCCGGAGGGCTTGATAGTTATACTGGACATCGACTTAAGTTCAGTTAATGCATCTATCTCAATTTTAGACATATTATATAGGCCCTTGGAGGCACTATGTTGAATATCAGTCTCGACCTCAGACCGAACCTTTTGAATATACATTTCAACTGCTGGGTATGTTGTAGGGGGAACAAAATGACTGCGCAATCTTAAACCAACCCTACTTATATCAAATCCACATTCAGCATTCTCTACTTTGTTACATATCATATGATGTGAAAAATGCACCTTAAGTCTTAAGGATCGAATAAAACGGTATAAGTCCACCTGTAATTGAAACGAGTCAAATTGTGATGTAGGGCAAAAATTCAAGCCCCGTTCTAACACCTGTAGTTGTAATGGCGTTAGCTCAATTGAGGATAGATTGAACACTATCTGTTTCGGGCCTTCCGTTGTGGTTGTTGCCTCCGGTCTTTCCGTCTTGGTTTCACGGTCTCCTCTAGATTGTTTTCTACATCCTCGCCTCATATATATATATGATATGAGGGGTCACTCTTGATGTGAACAGAGGCCTGTTGAATATCTCTTTCTAGTACTTCCAGAGTGATTTTTTGGAATACCTTGCCGCAAAACTGACCAGTAGTGGAAGCAGCACAATTTAGGCTGAAGGTTCTCTTGGCATTAATTATTTTTTTCCTTTTATTTATGAAGCAATATGTACTGTGGCCCAGATATTCAGGCTCTCCTGTTACTGGACACTAATGGTGTCCTGCTTGTGAATGTTTATAATAACTTTTTTTTCGGGGAACTGGTTGATTAAGTAGCTTGTAGACCAAACACTCTACAAGGGCCTGTCTAAAACACTTAATCAATTCACATATTTGTTTACCTTACTACAGCTCAACATTTTTGTGTAGTGTAATGGGATGCTTTATAAGCAAGAAAGGATTATCCTAAATAATATTCCTATTCAGCTCTTTTAACATGTTGCTTTGTTTAGAAAATGACTGAAAATTATAAGAAAACAAGAAATACAATGGAATACTGAGGATAAGAAATAAGGTATACATCAGAAAATTGCTTCCCCTGCACAATAGTAGATAAACAGCACGCAAACATTCAAATATTACACCTTGTGTCCTGTTAGGCGGAGGGATTCGCTGCAGATATACTGTATGTGTGAATAAGGAGCAATTTTTGTGTCAGTGATACAGTGATAAAATTGTGTTGCTGGTGAAGCAAACTGAGAGTTACAAAGCATAAACTGGTGTTGCAAACATTTAGGTTATTTCATGTAAGCACTTTTAGATGTGGCTAATATTATTTTTGGTTACTGTATTCATCTTTTTAATTCCATCGTATATTTTACCGGCTAGCATTGAAACTGTCGAAATTAGTTTCTGACTCACCTAAAGCAGAAATAATATATTGTTAAATTCCTCACTGTTGAGTACATTTTGTATCTTGTGAAACCACAATATTCATTACCTTGTAATATACCCTCTAACTCACTGGGATGGAGCCGTAAAGCTGTAGATCTGTAGGCTTCAGTCTTTGTCGCTGGATGCTGAGTTGATTTACATTGGCAGTAGCAATACAAAATCATCCGCCAGAGCTCAACCCATACAGTAATGCAGTTGCCTCTCTTCTTTCCTACTGGAGCTACAAGCTAAACAAGATATAAACAATCCCAGAAAATCCACTATATCTAGTAAACTTTTATTAAAAAAACAGGCTTTTATTAATAATGTACTTATTAACTGAAATATGTTGCTTTGTGTTTCTTCTGCTTAGGGGTTCATAGGTAAGATGCAACATCTGCATCTATATTATATAAATCTCTTCAAAACAATATACAAAATATGCTTGATATTAAAGCAAGGCTTTATCTAGGAATGAAAGAATGCGCATCTTATTGGCTAAGAGAGTGTTCAGAGAGTCAGAAATTCACCCTTTTCTATTGAAAATAGAGTGCCAAATATGCCCAAACTATGACTTCACTTGAAACATTGCAGCCCTCCAAAGACATGGCAGAGGCCATTTTGCACTGTAGGTCCTATGAGGTCATATAAATCATTTAATGTGGAAAGCTGTACAGGTATGGGACCTGTTATCCAGAATTCTCAGGACCTGGGATTTTCCAGATAAGGGATCTTTCTGTAATTTGGATATCCATAACTTAAGTCTGCTAAAAATCATTAAAATATTGAGCAAACCCAATAGGCATGTTTTGCCTCCAATAAGGATAAATTATATCTTAGTTGGGATCAAGTACAAGGTACTTTTTTATTATTACAGAGAAAAAGAAAATAATTTCTAAAAATTAGAATTATCTGTTTATAATAGAGTCTATGGGAGATGGCCTTTCCGTAATTCAGAACTTTCTGGATAACAGGTTTCCGGATAAGGGATCCCATACCTGTACAATTCATATATAAATATTTAGATATGCAACTTAATAAAAACCCAGCCAAAAAGTCAAGATGCAACCAAAGATTTTGTTGCAGTGATACATATTTCTACAACCCAAGACTGCATACCATTGTGGAGTAAAATGGTCTAAGATATATGTGTATCCACACATATGGATACACATAAGTAATTTATGTATTGTATTTATGGATTGGAATAGCAAACCTTGCACCTGTTATTACATTTCCCCATTAGTTACTTACTAGGCAGCTACTTTAATTGGACTGTACCTGGGGAAATGTAATAACAGGTGCAAAGTTTAGAAAGACCCAAATCATAGGAAGTCTATCTCATATGAATCAAATAATTAAAATATTTTTTTTTTTAAAAATGATTTCCTTTTTATCTTCAACAATAAAACAATACCTTATACTAATTATTTGGTTTATTTTATGTTTTAAGTAGAATTGTTGTATAGAGACCCAAATTATGGAAAGACCCCTGAAAACCCCCAGGTCATTTGCATTCTGGATAACAGGTCCCATGCCTGTATTTGCATCTAATTATGCTCCTTGGACTTCATTAGAGTTATGCTAAGTACCACTACAGCCATCCTACCTCTTCAACTCTTTGTATACAAGCATACATATTGAGGCTAGGGATTCTTGTCGTACTTCTACCCTGAATGTAGCAGTAGTTTTAGGTATCCCCAATGGATTAGGTCAATGAAAGTAGTAGACTTGCTAAAGTCAAAATAGCACAAGTAACACACTTTGAACATATTTTCTGCAACTTGCATTTGATCTGCAAATGTGCCCACATGCAACTGTGTTTGGTTAAGGTGCAGATTAGCCCCCACCACACGTTCTTTGACAATGAACAATAGGGATGCATTTTTTAACCCCTTAGTGCACTTGCCTTTGTGATATAAAGCATATTTGTCATATATAAGATTGAATTTAGCTATGTAGGTATACAGAAGATGTATTATTGCCTAAACATTTACAAGGTTATATAGTCATGTAGCCAGACCTGGACTGGTGATATGTGGGTCCTGGCAAATGCCAGAGGAGCTGCTGTAAGATGCCATAGGCAGTCACTATTGAGTGGGCTGATGGGAGGCTGTTTGGGCCTCTGTGTACTTATTTTTCTGTCCAGACCTGCATATATCTATGTATTTTTAAAATACAGAAATGAATATAATATAAAAAAAATTACTAGAGTATTTTGTTATTTAAAGTAAATTTAGCAAAGGAAAGCAATGTCACAAATATAAACAAAAGGCAAACAACAGCTTGCCAAAATATTTAATCATGCCCAGCTAATCCCTGTGACCTTGCAACAGAACTATAAAAAAAATCAATAATCTAATCAAATTGTTGGAAGTCGGCATTAGAAAATTGCAGGGTGGCCATTAGGGTAGTCATGTTTAAAATGATCTAAAATGTTTCTTTTCATAGATATGTGTTAATTTCCTCCCAATTTATTCTGTAACAGAGGATACGATCGAAGAAAGACATCAGAAAAGAATATTAGAAAAACAATAAAAGTGTGGGAATAAGTGAGTGCAGAGGATGGCGTTAAGAGATGTGGAGGTAATTGCACAGCTGATATTATGGAGGAGATATTAGAACAATGCATAACATGTCAAGCTTAAATATCTTTCCCTGCAGGGTATAAACTATAGGATTCAGCTATATGCTCTTAGAAAATGGTTACTGAAAAAGTAAACATTCATAAACACAATAGAAATCCCAAATTGTTTAGAAGAGGTAGAATCTCCACAGCAGGGCTGTATTTAGGCCTGGACCCACCCTAAGCACAACACCTATACACACCCCCAGGATGTGGACATGACGGAAGGGTCCACTACGCATTATGCCACTTTCCTCCTTACTGTACATCACCTTTTTTTTACATTTTATAGATTATATAAGCACCCAAGGGCCACCCCCTTAAGGCTGCAGCCATAGGCAAAATCAAACACAATAAAACCAATTTTTTTCTGACACTATACATTTAAAGAAAGGGGATATATAATAGAAGAAGATGAGTCTGACATCCCATATCTCCATTAAAAAAAGAGGAGTACTGGCCAAAAGTAGAATGTTAGAGCTTAGGGTTACTGGGAGTGCCTAAAAAATGGCCTGTGATTTTTGGTTAAGTTCAACCTTAAGAGACAAGAATTGTGTGCTTTTATCTCCTGTTTTCAACATTCTATACACTGCACATGGTCAAGTAGAATAAATGGAATAAAAATGTTAATGGTTTCATTCTCCCCTTAATACCTACTACTCTATTAACATTTGTATTCATTCTTCTTGAAACTTTACAAGGACCAGGAGCCTATTCACAGACATAGACAGATAGTTAAGATATGATTATCAGGACACTCGTTTTAAGCAGCCAACGTGAAGTAATAAATAAAGACAAAATGTTTTCCGCAGCCATTTCTATTGAAATATGGAAATATGTGATCATGTTTCTGAAAATTCAAGAATGGGTTATTGTATTATTATTATTATAGGAAATCAGTAAGGCTATATTTGTAAATGTTTCCCTAAAAGTATGCATTCTTTATTTATAAAAATATTAATATGATCTGTGTTATACTGGAAAAAGTCTGTCTTACTACAGCTTGAATTAAATAGAAATATCTTTTGCAGAACACTTTCACCCCTTTCTATGGTGATGATGGTTTTTGCCAACACATTGCTCAGTTTTGTATCCTGCAATGATGTGAGTTATAATCACAGTAATATAATCACTTATTTTTACAGCATTTTAGCTCATTAACATGACTGAGGTATAAATATCACAGTTGCTATTTTTTTGTTGCTGTGTGATCATTTTTATGATGCAAAAGCTGCTGTAAATGTGATACATGTGGAAGATGGTGGTAGCAATAATTTTAACAAAATTTTAGTTTAATCTTGCCAGGTCTTGTTGTAAGAAATGTGTAATTTTATCTATCAACCAGAAAAGATGGATTTTGTGTTTCACTCTCGTTTTACATTAGGAAACTAATGCTATCTTTAGGTTTAGCATTTTCTCTTACATACTGGGTCTCATTTACTTAATACAGGGTACAGGGCAAAGTGCCTTGATGGTTGGGCCAGGCCCTAGGCCGCAGCTCTTTGTGCTCCTAGGCGGGAGTAGAAAGAGCACTCCTTGATTACAGGGGGAGGGTGGTGAGCCTGAATTCCTCAATTCCTGAAAGCAAATTATAAGGTGACAGAGAACATAATATACATACACCTATATGTAATCTTGGTGCCTTGTGCATCTCTAACATATATCTTATATTAATACATTACATGCATGACCAAAATTTAAATAGACAGGTATGGGATCCATTATTTGGAAACCAATTATCCAGAAAGCTCTGAATTATGAACGGCCACGTCCCACTGAGCCCATGTTAAATAATCCAATTTGTTTTTTAAATGATTTAGTTTTTCTCTGTAATAATAAAACAGTACCTTACGCTTGATCCCAGCTAAGATATAATTAATCCTTACTGGGTTTAATTCATGTTTAAATTATTGTTTAGTAGTTATGGAGACCCAAATTACTGAAATATCCCCTTGTCGGGAAAAACCCAGGTCCTGAGCATTCTGGATAACATGTTCCATACCTGTACCCTGCTTTACTGTACTTTAAAAAGAAAAATGTGACTAATAAAAAAACAGAAACGGTTAAGGACTAATAAGTATGCAGTGTAAAAGTTTTGAGTCAGAAAGTATAATTCAAAATATCTTTTGAATTAAGGATAGTTTGAAATGAACATGTTTAACCTGTCTGGAGTGTAATACCAATGTTCAACTGTACTTTGCCTCGTGAAGGTAAATAGAAGCTGCCTTTTAATTAAACCAAATATATTATATAAAGATGAATTTGAAAGATTAACATGCTTCCTTAGGACAGTCTTTCTAAAAATATCACTTCATGTTCTAATAGGGCCATTTGCCCTGTAAAGTTGATGCTTCTTTTAGCCAGCACAGAGCCTTAAATCATTAGCATATATATATTAATACTTAAATATAAGCATGGAACAAATACATATGTTAATCTGCTCAATAAAAGTGAGAAGACATCATAAAGGTGACATCCCTGAAATGATCAAAATAGGTTTAAATAATACTTAACAATTCTGCACCCATGCAACATACATTTCTAGATAAGCAACTCTGTATTTATTTTTTTCTTTGTAATATGATATATTACTTTAAGTTTCTTAGTGTTTGAGTGCCAGAGAAATATTATTCTTTGAAGAAATATGGTCTAGTATAGTCATTTCGGTCCTGGGCTATACACAATATTTAATGCATCTGTCTGAGTAGCTCTTTGGAATCATGAGTGATTGCATTAAAGACCATGTTCATCAAGAAGCCCTGTCATTAAGAAAAACTTATGTGACACACATTACTATAACATTCTTCAATATTATATTATTCTGTGGTCTCTTATGATAACACTGACATTTGATTCAACTTTCAATGACTATTTTTTTTTTTTTTTTTTTGCTTTATAGGAAAAATCATCCGTTGACAGGTTTCTGTTATTCTGTTATGTGATGGTAGGTAAATTATGGTTGCGTCTTAGAAAAGTATTGTGAGTGTAGGAGAAGGTCTGTTCAAGTTAATCTTGGCTGAGTTTCATTGAATTGCTGGTGGAATTGTATTACACAGAACATGGAGCTACAATGCTGGCAAAGTGCAAAAAAACCTGGGGGTTCTGTATTTTTTCTAACACAACATTTTCTTTCACATCATTCCAGAGTAAATTTAGCATGCAGTGGGTGGCACATGGCTATTACATGCGGAACCACAAGCACACCGGCATACTATTACAAAGAATGAGCCAGTTCTTCACAGTGCAACTGTTTGCAGATAAGCTATTATTTTTCATACTCAATATACTGTAACTAGAGGAGTCATGGCAGGACTTGGATGTTTTATTATTGAGTGTTATTCTCATTGCTACCACTAGGTGGAGGGAGCATTTTTAGCAATCCAGGTGTCAGGGATCTGTTATCTTGTTGATCAGCTGCTGGGGGGGGGGGGGGAAATAGGTGGTGACATCGCTCCAACTTACAGTGCAGCAGTAAAAAAAGACTGATGTTTATCAGATAACAAGTCACATGGCTGGATGCACCTGGTAAACTAAGAATATATACAGCCCCATGTAAAATTTCAAAATTAAATATATGAAATACGTGTTAGCTCTTTTGAAATAAAATGCAGGATTCTGCTGGAGGAACACTATTAACTGATACTTTTTGTAAACAAAAAAACATGTTTTCCCATGACACAATCCCTTTAAGGCGATCACAATGTCATCAGTATAGTGTATTTATGTCAGGGAATTGATGATACAGGCAGAAAGAAACTCCCTTCTAGGTGAGCCATGGCAAGGTCAGAATCTACAACTGCAAACCATGTTTTGGTACTGGTGCCATTTTAGTGCTGCTGCCCATGACCTGTATATACATATCATTTATGAATGAAGAATAGATGTATATTAATGAGACTTCTATTCCTTACAGGAAATGTTGTATGTAGTAATTCAATGCTTTGCTGTATCCAGTAGATATCTCCCTGTTATTCATTTTAAATGGCATTCATTCTACCCAGCCTAACAAATTTAGTGTTAATGCGTCGTTTACTCAAAACTGAGCATCAAGCTAAAATGAGCATCACGCTAAAATGTAAATCACAGAATTTAGGGGCAGATTTATTAAATTTTTTTACTAAAACATTTCTCATTTTTTTTCTATTTACAAGTTTAAATACACTCATTTCCACAAATGTTTTTACTAAAAAGTCTGTGTGGGAAAAGTCATGAAACTCTAAATTTTTCAACTTATCACACCATAACCTCTACTTTTTCAAATTGTCGCACAAAAAAATCAAAATCCTTTAAATCAGCGGTTCTCAAGCTGTGGGTCGGGACCCCTTTGGGGGTCGAACGACCCTTTCGGGACCATCGGAAAACACATATTTCCATTGGTCTTAGGAATAATTTTATGGTTGGGGGTCACCACAACATGAGGAACTGTATCAAAGGGTCACAGCATTAGGAAGGTTTTGAAGTAAAAGAACATCTGCCATTGACTTTTACATGATCTCAACAAGTTTTAGCTGGCGAATTTTCAGATTTTTAGCAGTCACATAAAAATGAGTTTAAATCTCAAAAAATGTGTGATTTTTTTTTCAGCGACTTTTAGCACTAAAAAACTGCCCCCCTTAACATAAAAGTAACAGTACCAACAGTAACAGATTATTTAGAAAATATAAACACAGTAGGTTTCCCACAGTGGATTGTGTCCACAATAACACAGTAATTTTTTTTTATGAAAGATGTAGGATTTCTAAGGGCTCTTTTATGACCAAAATCGCAAAAATGTTTGCATTGTGCACATATCTACGTTATTTCTTAAGGGTAACATGATACTTGCTCTTCATGTAGTTGTGCTAATCACAAATGCTCTGGTGAATAGTCCCCAAGTGCACCTATTTACACTGGGGAACCATGGAATTTATGCCTGGATGGGGGAGTAATTCAAGGATTCCCACAGTGCACAATAGAAGCTAATGACTTGCTTTAACACAGTTTAGTTCAAGAATGATAGGGATTAAAAAGAGCTAACTGCTGTAAAGAGAAGTCTGCAAGTCTTCAAAGACATTATTCCTTGTCTTAAATAAAATACAAAAAAATCTATAACAATCACTTAGAAAAATAGGATTTAAAACTGGTAAAATGATTAAATCATAATACTCTTAAATTCTGCAAACCCTCCTGTTTGGTTTTGCAGCCCTTTCTGAACATTTAGCACACCGCTGTTCTTAGGTGCGGTAATAAATTTCCTGCTGAAATTATGCTATTCCATTTAAGCAAGAAAAAGCTTTTGACAGCCTTTTGACAGCAGGAACATTATAAATCATCAAACTTTCCTAGGCAGCATTCAAAAAGAATGTTCTGCGCACTTTGTAGGAATATGTCTTTGTTTGTTTATTTGCCTTTGCAAAACATTGCTTATAAAACATGACAGAGCATTTGTGACCTTAATATGGTATCTGCTTAACTAATACATTTCATAATAGCTTTAGCTCAGGATGATAAGCTTGACTAAACTAGATTTGTTTTGAATCATTGGGCATTCATCCACATTGTTAATATAAATTACAATCAGGTCAGTATTTCATGCAGTGGATCTGTAACTGTTTTTTTTTCTTCTTTGTCAGATTTACACTGTTTTGCTGTTGACTATTAGCTACCCAAAAACAAAAGCAATTTCATTCTTTAAATCATTTGAACGTATATTGTAGGTAGAGTTGTTCAGTATTTAGTTGGCAACTTTACTCCAAATATCAAGAAAATTGTTCAATGTTTGGAGCTTTATTTATCATTTTCAAACTTTAGAACCGCAGATATCAGTTTACTAATACCTAGGCTGTTACTGAAAATATGTCAAGTAGTATTTTATTTGATGGACGTTTGATTATTCCTCTTTGCATAATGTACGCATTTTTAATAGCTTAATATTTTAGCTTCAGTACTGAAACCCCACAGTATTTATTATATCATTTAAAACTACCTGAAGCTTAACAAAATAAGAAGCAGAAAAAAAAGCAACACAGGCTGGAAGATAAGAAGGTACAGTAACTGACTGAGGAAAAATAGGAAATAAGGTGCTTTAACATAATCCAGTAACAGTAAGTAAAATTTTTGAGTTGGTCCCCAGCACTGATATTGATATGTCCAGGTTCACTTGTTTGGCAAGGTCACCAAAACAAGCTTATCTTTACTCTATATAGGTATGTTTGGGACCAAAAAGGGCTCACACAATTCTATGGCCACAGGGACAACAATTGCTTAAGATGTATCATTTTTCTTGACTGGTTCTTAGACTGTCTTTTTCTAAGTATTTGCAGGATCAGAAGATTTGTAGTTCATCTAGGCAGATCTACACCAAAGCCCTATCCTATATTTTGCAAACTGAAGTTGCATTCAGTTAAAACAGAAAAGCTGTATATAAATCCTAGTTTGGTATTTGTCACAGTTCACTAGAGTGGCTGTAGGTAATATTACAGTTTACCTTGGGCATTACACTGCCCCCAAACCTTTTAGTCTTTTTATGTCATTATGTCATGTATTCATATAAAACTCAAGGCGCCAGCATACCCAGTGCTTGTGAGTAAAGCTCCTATGACAACTATACATTGTATACATTATATTATAAGTGGCACCCTTTGTCTCAATTTCTAACTTTATGGGGTTTTTTTATTTGTCTTATTTTTCAACTGTCCAGTCCATTCCTATAACCATTAAAATTATATTTAAAGAAAAAAGTTCTAAAATAAAATAAGGAAGACAATGCAAATTTGTAATGGCTTGTAAAAAAAGCCTAACTGTTCAATCTTTCCAATAAGAGTCCTTATATAGCCTCTTATAGTTGTAGAATGAAAATGGTAATGAGAATGTTAATGTTTTGGGAATTGTGAAATGAACTGTTCAGTGATGTGATCTGAAGACTGAAAAATGATGTGTTCTATTATGTGTTTTATACTTCAGAGCTGATGAGGCTGAGCTTGGCAAGAGTACTACTACTGATGTCATGATGAGATTAATACATTGGTACCCTGGGCTTCTCTTTGTAAAAGTATTTATTCACTATATATTTTATCCCATAACTGTTACATCATGTGACCATTCAGTCTAGCAGTCAGTTACATTTTTCTCATAGCTCACAAAGCACGACTACATCAATTTCATAAGATGCCAAATCTAAACATCTACCTATCACTTCTGTTACATTCTTGACATGCAATCTTCTTAAGAACTATAAATTCAATTATATAAGTTTATTGATATGAAGGAATATGGAAGTTCTGAAAAATTCCCACTTCGCACTGGTAAGAATTCATTTCATACTGCATTTTTTATACAGTATGTGCAATTCAAGTCAAAATGATTTATTAAACTGCTAAACTATTCTACAAGACGGGTTCCTTTCCTAGGGACATCTGATTGCCATATATGAGAATGCTATTAATCTATAATTTATAGCTCCTTCCACACAGCATTTTAGCTGACCATTTCAGCTATTATAGACATGCCAAAATAAAAATGCACTTTTAAATAAACACCTAGAATTATACTTCTATATTATATTAGTAGTAAAAAATGATATCAGATTTTTAGAGGTTTTGTTATGCACCTGAGTATTCAAGCAGGTTAACTAGCTTCTAATGAAACTGGGTGTGTGGTGAAGCCTATGATTAGGAGGGTAAATTTCGGAATTGACATGATAATTTCTGATGAACGAAAAGGTCACGAAAAACTCATAATAGTCACGATAATATCGTATTGGAGATCCGAAAGTTAAAAAATTTTCTATTTTAACTATTGAAATCCCCTGCTTTTGGATTACCAGAGTGCCATTCCCCTGTTTTTTCTTGTTTTGATGCTTAACGGTTTGTCCACTCCCTAGAGCTGATGGTTTGGGGTTGGAGCACCTGGACCATCCTAATACCATCCTATGGTAAGCTTTTTTTACAAGCTATGGGTGCTATTTTGCTAAACATATACATGATTTTTTGCCTAGTTTGGTGTGTGACATAGTTACATAGTTAACATGAGTTGACAAAATAAACCAAAGTCAATCAATTTTAACCTCTCCAAATGAATCCCAGTGCACAAAGATGCACACACTGATACCAATCTATACACTCACATATATAAACAATATTTGCCAATATCTAAACGTACTGAAGAGCTTCGGATAATATACTTGTTCCAGATTTCATCCAAGCCCCTTTTAAAGGCATTAATAGATTCTGCCATCACAACAGGGATGATTACTAGCAGTAATAATATTTCTGTAGGTCTGAAAGCAGAGCAGACTAAATAAATTATCCAACAAACTCAAAGCCCAACTCCCCACAGAGAGATTCCTTCAAACTATACTTGTATAAGACATTCCTGCTATGATGACCCATAAACAGCAAAATATATGGATCTGTTATTTCCCTTAAGCATAGATTTTGCGGTAAATTCTTACATTTTTACCAGTTTTCACATTAAAAGAAGGCCTTCAGCAGGGTATTGCAATCTGCCCCTCAAAGTAAAAAAAGAGCTAAACACCAGAGAAAGAAATGTTCACAGGTGCTTAACATCCCCCAGCACAATATAAGAACAGCAAGTTTTGCACGAGCGAATGTTCATTGTCATGACTAACTGACTGAAAATATGATACTTGTAATTCACTTTTTTCAGCAAAGCGGTGTATATAGAAATAACATGCAAAAATCTTTTCTTAATTTGTTTGGCTTTTAACTATGGACTTTACAATGGATTCCTCAACACATTTTAAAAGTGTGCCATTTTTATTTACAATACCTTTCATAGGTATTGCTTCTAGATGTTGTGATGGGGTTGTTTTAGTATGATGTAGAGAGTGCAATTCTGAGACAATTTCTAATTAATTTGTTTTAATTAAAATTTTAATTATTTTTTAGTAGACTTAAGGTATGGAGATTTAAATTACAGAAAGATCCCTTATCTGGAAAACCCCAGGTCCTGAGCATTCTGGATAACAGGTCTCATACCTGTATTTTGTCATTTTAGGTATTTTTCTTAGATTAGAAATTTGCAGTGAAATGAAATGATAGCTGTATATTACCATATAGCTTGCATTAGCACATGCTGCCATTTGTTTTGGTATTACCCTGATTTTTTTTATTTATAAATTTTACATATTTTATTAGGTTTTGGATGCCAATAGCAGCAGACGTTGCTATAACTTTAAGTAATTTCATTCGGCAATATTTTCAGTAGGCGCACAACTTAACCAAACACATGGTTTCCCTTTGATTACTGGGTTAATTGAAGTATTTGCCTTGAAATATCATGATTTCTCTCCAAATCATTCTTCCAGGGATAAGCCTAATAGGATATGTCCGTGTATTGAGTAAAAAAATCAAGCTTAATCAATCCAATTTGCCTTTTAAATGACAGTTTAAAAAATTCTCTGTTGCTTTGTCTAAAAGTTAAAACAGAACCAAAGTCTGCATACAAAGTTAAATTAAATTGCTTAGTTTAGTCCAGAGTGCTGTTCTACACCTCCGAAATGCCATCATCTTGGGAAAATATATGTTCCTTCACCCACCTCTCCTGCACTCCTGGCAAATAAAATTCATTATTATAGGCTAACATTTAATATGAAATTGGTAATATGATCACGATCTTAGGGAAATGAGCTAACTAAAAAAAAAAGGTTAACAGACAATATTGATTCATGTATTGATGATGTTACTAATAGCCAGTCTTAGCCCTTATTTGACACCTCCATGAACTTTTATGATGCTTGTGTTTCTCTTTAAGTCTTTTTACATTTGACTGTGGCTGACAAGTAGGTTGGAGATCCCTGCTCTACATCATACTAAAAGTTAACTCAAAGGACAACTTTTCAGCTCTGCTCTTTAATACAAGTGCACACGTGCATTTGAATACAGGCGCCAATAATGGATTGTATTAAAGAGCCTTCCATATCCCCTCATTCCATTGGTGTTATAGGTGTATTGCACAGTCCTCGCACACACAAACAAACTATCCATTACCTGTAAGGGTTTCCTTGAATGATAGCCTTTATAACAAAGTGGGGTTAATTTACCCCTTCCCCCAGAAACAAAAACATATCTTGAATAGGGTACTTCTCTAACCAATAGTGGAAAGCAAGCTATGCATTACAAAACTGTAATAGGCAATCACAAGACATATGCAAGTAAATGAGGATATCAGTTAAAATATAAATCACCTGCATGACTCCAACTACAGCTGTAAATGTTATTCTGCCACTGTGTAGGGTTTGGAGTCCAGTGGGGACAAAAGCGTAAAGTCCCAGTGTTACTGATCCATAATCCCAGTGCTTAATAAGGAAAAATGAGGAATTGGGGGAGAAAATCCACAGCAAACTTTATTCTCTTTTGGACAACTTTGCTCTTCATCCTAAGTATACAGTGAGGGTCCCTAAAAACTTTAAATACATCTGCAATACTTTATATGTCTCATACGCTTAGTAGTTTCATTAAACCAGGTCTTAAATCTAGAGCAACTGGACTAGCCGAGTAAACATTCAGTTTAATTGAAGTATTAATACTCTTCAGCTAATCCAATCACAATGGTGCATTGTAATTCTTCAGAGAGGTTCTCTAGATTTACCAATACTAGATAGACCTCTTTTATTATTTCCCCTCTATCTCCTATGGACTTGGGTAATACATTAGTGATGAGCAAATCTGTCCCGTTTCGCTTCGGCGGAAAATTCGTGAAACTTTGAAAAAAACTATGCTTAAGTCACATAATGCAAAAAACAATGTACGTTTTCTGACTACATTTTTTTTGTAGCATGGCAAATTTTTCCATGACAGTGGTGAAATGAGGAAATTCACCAAGTTTATGTTTTTACAAAAAAACTTGTCTGGGTACCAGCTAAACTTAATTTTTAAACATTTTATTAGCTTACAAATAATATTATTAGCAACTAGGGATGGTATTTTCCACATAGAAGGCAAAGTGCTGATAACTGAATTAGGCTCAGTAAAATGTGTTTTATATTCTCTCATACTGCCTCTCATGCTCTCATTTCAAATGAATATTTGTCAAGTGGTACAGACTTCCAAATGATCTGGATAATATATTACTAGTCAAGTGACCATTAACTGTTGGAGGGGTGAAATATTTTTCAAGCACAGTCAGACAAAACAAGAAATCAATGTGTATAATCATTTAGCACTGCCTGCTGTAAGAGGCAATAGAAAAATGGATTTATGTTAAAGTATTTCTTGGATAATTTAGTGAATCTTGCTTCTTGTGGGGAGTTCAGTGATACTGAAGCAAACATTTATTGTAGTATAACCTTCAAACTAAACAAAAGTCTTATTTAATTAAATATGTTAATATAATTAACAATAGAATGTTAGAATGTTAAATTACATCATTTATCATTTTTGTACTTTTCATATTAGCTCTGCACTGGTAAAATCAACCTGTAAACATAGTATACAGTGGAGGAAATAATTATTTGACCCCTCACTGATTTTGTAAGTTTGTCCAATGACAAAGAAATGAAAAGTCTCAGAACAGTATCATTTCAATGGTAGGTTTATTTTAACAGTGGCAGATAGCACATCAAAAGGAAAATCGAAAAAATAACTTTAAATAAAAGATAGCAACTGATTTGCATTTCATTGAGTGAAATAAGTTTTTGAACCCCTACCAACCATTAAGAGTTCTGGCTCCCACAGAGTGGTTAGACACTTCTACTCAATTAGTCAACCTCATTAAGGACACCTGTCTTAACTAGTCACCTGTATAAAAGACACCTGTCCACAGAATCAATCAATCAAGCAGACTCCAAACTCTCCAACATGGGAAAGACCAAAGAGCTGTCCAAGGATGTCAGAGACAAAATTGTAGACCTGCACAAGGCTGGAATGGGCTACAAAACCATTAGCAAGAAGCTGGGAGAGAAGGTGACAACTGTTGGTGCGATTGTTCGAAAATGGAAGGAGCACAAAATGACCATCAATCGACCTCGCTCTGGGGCTCCACGCAAGATCTCACCTCGTTGGGTGTCAATGATTCTGAGAAAGGTGAAAAAGCATCCTAGAACTACACGGGAGGAGTCACCAAGAAAACCATTGGAAACACATTACACCGCAATGGATTAAAATCCTGCAGGGCTCGCAAGGTCCCCCTGCTCAAGAAGGCACATGTGCAGGCCCGTCTGAAGTTTGCCAATGAACACCTGAATGATTCTGTGAGTGACTGGGAGAAGGTGCTGTGGTCTGATGAGACCAAAATAGAGCTCTTTGGCATTAACTCAACTCGCTGTGTTTGGAGGAAGAAAAATACTGCCTATGACCCCCAAAACACCGTCCCCACCGTCAAGCATGGGGGTGGAAACATTTTGCTTTGGGGGTGTTTTTCTGCTAAGGGCACAGGACAACCTATTCGCATTAACGGGAAAATGGACGGAGCCATGTATCGTGAAATCCTGAACGACAACCTCCTTCCCTCTGCCAGGAAACTGAAAATGGGTCGTGGATGGGTGTTCCAGCACGACAATGACCCAAAACATACAGCAAAGGCAACAAAGGAGTGGCTCAAGAAGAAGCACATTAAGGTCATGGAGTGGCCTAGTCAGTCTCCGGACCTTAATCCAATAGAAAACCTATGGAGGGAGCTCAAGCTCAGAGTTGCACAGAGACAGCCTCGAAACCTTAGGGATTTAGAGATGATCTGCAAAGAGGAGTGGACCAACATTCCTCCTAAAATGTGCGCAAACTTGGTCATCAATTACAAGAAACGTTTGACCTCTGTGCTTGCAAACAAGGGTTTTTCCACTAAGTATTAAGTCTTTTTTTGTTAGAGGGTTCAAAAACTTATTTCACTCAATGAAATGCAAATCAGTTGCTATCTTTTATTTAAAGTAATTTTTTCGATTTTCCTTTTGATGTGCTATCTGCCACTGTTAAAATAAACCTACCATTGAAATGATACTGTTCTGAGACTTTTCATTTCTTTGTCATTGGACAAACTTACAAAATCAGTGAGGGGTCAAATAATTATTTCCTCCACTGTACATATTAATATATTCTGTAACATTGGTCTCAGTTCCTCTATAAGTGGAAAAGAATGTGTCTGCCAATAAAAAAATAGTGGGTCAAGGTCAGGATATCAAGGTGCATATTTAAAAACAATAGATATGCATTCTGTTATAATTTTGGTACTTAGCAATCTTTTTTTCAGGAAAACTAAATAGTGAAATTGTGTCTACTCAGCTGTATAAAACAGAAAATAAAATACTGAGCATGTTATAAGATATCTACCTCCATGTAAAACAAGAGAATATACACAAGTTGCCAATGACCTGTTCTTCCAAAAGGCACTTTTTCAATATCAATCTTTCAGTTGCCTTCATCACAATCAATTACCACTAGTACTACTTAGCCATGTATTGGCTTTCACCTTATCTCTCAAACCACTCATTCAGATTCTTGTGGATTTAAAACTCAATACATAATATGGGTGTAACTACCAGCTGTATGTTCATGATAGTCAAATCTACATCAAATCTTCTGTTCTCTCTTCCCCTTTTGTCTCTTATCTCTAGATTCCTGACATCAACCTTTCTTCATGGATATTCAACCACCTGAGCTTCCAATATTTGTCATCAACCACCACTTTCTTACAGTCTTTATCTTATTATTTTCAGTAGGGAAACTCTTGTATAATATGCTATTGACTCACAGTAGATTCCACAATTTCTCCCTCACTCTGGCAGTCGACTCTCCCAGGTTTTCAAAATTAAATTTAAAATTAAAAAATATAACCTGGGAACCCTTTCAAAAATTTTTTTGAAATGAATACTTGGGAATTACAAGTATTTGCTACAAAATAAGATTATCAGCTTCTGTTAATTTTGCAATCTATACAATAATATATTCTCTTGATAAATGTAGGACCTGTAAAAATTTGCACATCTTCATCTCCATAAATGCTTTCAAACTGTCTTTTTTTCACATGCAATGGATTGTACATTTTCTATGGAAAGAAAACAAATTAGATCATAGAAGTGTTAAAATAAAGTTTGAAATGTTATGAATTTATTGTACTATGCATTTTCTCTAGCTTTGCCTCCTTTTGCTAAAAGAAAATGTAAATCAGTATGAGCTGAACATTCATCACTGGCATTAAGCTTCCTGCTGGTCTCAAATGCAAACCATAGGAGGTTAGTGTATCTTCCAAATCCTCAGAATATGTTCATTTGTGAGCACTCCAAGCCTTGTATGCATACAAATCCACATATTTTTCATCATTTTCACTGCTTGTGTGCCATATCAAATGATAATTTGTTCAGCTCTTTAATACCTAACTATTAATCAGTGCTACTTAAGGTTTTTTGAAAAAGGCAGCTAAATTTGCATGTCATCAAATAGAATTGTGAAATATTACAAGTACTAAGGTAAAATTATGGAACTAGAAAAAGTCCCATCTAAAAGTATTTTGCAATGTGCATTCTCTTTAATAATATAATAATATAGGTAGTAACTTTACTATCCTGAGAAAGGTTTGGTGCTTTAATAAATGTTTTGGGAGTGGTTGCACAGTAGATAGATAGAGAGAGAGAGAGAGATGATAGATAGATAGATAGATAGATAGATGATTGATAGATAGATGATAGAGAGATAGATAGATAGATAGATAGATGATAGATAGAGAGATAGATAGATAGATGATAGAGAGATACATAGATAGATTGATCGATAGATGATAGAGAGATAGATAGATAAATGATAGATAGATGATAGAGAGATACATAGATAGATCGATCGATAGATGATAGAGAGATAGATAGAGAGATAGATCGATAGATCGACAGATAGATTGATAGATAGATAGTTTGTTCATTTTCAATAATGGTCTATGATTAACTGTGGATTGTTATGCTAGAATCTTCTACCATGAAAACAGAATTCAGTATAAGCTGCTATAAGCTGCAATAAACTTTGTGTTTACACCCAAAAACTAAGGATACACTGAATCCACCATTAAGCATTTGGCTAAATATTGAACTCATCACAAAATATTCACTAAATCTGCAACAAAATAACCCCCTATTTTGCATATGCAAATGAGCACCCCCCCCCAAAAAAAATACATAATTTTAAAAAAATATTTATTTTAAGTTGTTCAGTGAACTAAAGTCATGTGATATTAAGAGGTTGCTTTATTTTTGACCAGGCACAGAAATAAACTGGAGTAAGATTGATAGCTTTAGCTGTGCAGCCGCAATTCCATAGTACTTGCTCTATAATTCAATTTATAATGAAAATGATTAGTAGACACTAATGGGCTTATTTTTTAGCAGTTTTTGAGTTTGTGAATTCAAGTATGTTTTTCTAAATCAAATCTAAATCGAGTGGTTTTTTAAATCTGAATCAAAGTTGCATACTGAATGCTTGCTTATTTATTAATAATGAATACTCATTCAAATAAATAAAAAACTCGAATACCTTGAATTTTTGGAGTTTACAAACTCAAAAAATTCAAGTTTGAAAACATGGCATGATTTTGCCTAGGACAAATCCCACTGACTTCTATAGAAACTTGCAAGCTTTTAGAAGGTGTATTTTTACATTCAAGATTTTGAGTTTTTGCACTTAAAATACCAGACATTCGAGTTTTTAAAAACATAATTCAACCCAGGCAGTCTCCCACAACAAGAGTTATGTTCATGTTTATGTTTATTAATCTGAAAGATTTCGAGAATTGTGTATTTTAAGTGAGATGTATAACAAAATAATGGGAAAATTGCCATTTTTTTGTACCAAATTACCCTCTATATTTCTGTATATCCCCCTCCCTTTTTCCTTTCTGTATCCCCACCCACAAAAACTGAAAAAATGAAAATAAAGACTTACAAAAAAAAAAAAAAAACATAATTCAAATTCGTGTTTTTTTAAGCAGAAAAAAAAACTCCAACATTTATAAAAACTGTGGAATGTTTTGTCTTTCCCAAAATGCACTGCTGAGTAGTTCTAAGTACTATGGAATGCCACAATGTCATTGGTCAGATAAATAGAAAGTCCAGGCCCAGACTGGCAATCTGTGGATTCTGGCATCCATCCAGAGGGGGTGCTGTAAGATGCCATAGACAGTTACTATTTATTGGGCTGGCGGGGGGGCTGTTTGGGCCTCTGTGTATTTGCTGACACCAGAAATGAAACCTTTTTTTACATCTATCATAATATTGTCTTTGCATGAGCTTTATCATTTTGCAATTTAAGTATTTGCCTTATGCTTTTACATTCCCGCTGCCATATTTGTGCAGTTGGAGTTCGTTAGCATTAGAAGCTATAACTGACAGGCTGAGAAAGGACAGTCAGGTTGGTGAAACAGTCAGGTTTAGGAACTTCAAGTAACAATTACTTACAAAAGCAAATCTATCAGCAAAACATGATCAACATGACCGATAGATAACTTTTTATGTAGATTCATAATTTCAAAAGTAGTTTTTTCATGTCAGTATCACTTTAGATACCAGTTCAAACCTACTGTAGATAAGGTTGTGCCCAGAATTGGCAGGCAAATAATGGACTGCATAAACAATACAGTGCCCCGAGGTAGGTATTAGGTATATAATTTCTCCTTTGCTACAAGGATATACTGAGTAGTTATGTGATACTATGCAATGGTTTGGATGTGAATAGATTGCACAGTAAAGATCAGCAGCTTTAAAAAAGCCATAGGTACATTGCTCTGCCACAGTGTGCTGCTGGGTAGTTGTATGTACTATGAAATGGCTTACTCTTATTGGTTGGATTGATAAGAAGGTATACTGTAGGCAAAGGGGTCTTCTTCAAAAAAATTGTGTTAGACCTTCTTCCAGAAAAGACAATGAACTGTGAAACGTTTTGTTGCATTTTGTCCTACTGTATGGAATGCCAATCTGAATATTCCATTGCATTTGGGAGATTAAAAAGTTATTTTTGACCTCATAAACGACAAGGAGACAGTCCCTGAATTGTTTTGCTGCATGCAGTTCCTAAATCCACAATATGTAGGAATATGGAAATTGCTGCAGGAATGGGTCATAGATATGCAAGGCCATATCAAGAGGGTTCCATCATATTTTGGAAAAAAAAGGTTTCTGAACAAATAGGAAGAAAAATGTCACAAACATCAGATGGTGTGCCTCACAATGAATATACAATTGGCCACATAAAACACACTACACAAACAAAAAACTATCTATAACATTTTAAAGACATTTTTCTTCTTAATTAAATTATTTTGTGTAATATAATGTACTTACATCAGGTACAATTAATTTTTACAATTAAGCACAATTAACAGTAGCTAGCTTTTTTAGAACAAGGTTCTATGAGAAATAAAATATCTTTATTTAATATATTTATATCATAGAATCAAATAGATGCAAACATAATGTTTAGAATATGTGTGGTTTGAAGAACCTTTTAGCAGGAAATAATAATGTCTCTTTCTTCTTGTTCTATTTCTCCCCTAAACACCATGCTTGTAATGAAGAAAAACAGCAGATATTCCTTTAGGGAGAATATTTTACAGCACTAAAATAATATACTTTTTTTTCTTCCACAAAAAATATTTGTCTCTAGGCAAACTGCTCTCCCAGCAAAGTAAAATTAAAGTTCTATTCACTGCATGTTAAATAAGATTTAACAATGGTGGTAAATATCTTTGTTTAATCCAAATATAAAATTGATATATTTAAGGCAATCAAAAAGAAACACAAAGGTCCGAACACAATCCGAATCCCGAATGGGAAAAAATCGGATTGGAAACGAACATTTTGCGACTTTTTTGTATTTTTTGTGATTTTTTTCGTCACCGTCACGACTTTTTCGTAAATTGTCGTGACTTTTTCGTAGCCGTTACGACTTGCTTGTATATTGTCGCAACTTTTTCGTATTGAGCGCTCGTAAACGGCGGGCAAACCTTTCAGACTTTGCATGATTTTGGAAGCCTCCCATAGGACTCAATGGCACTCTGCAGCTCCAACCTGGCCCAAGGAAAGTCACGATACTGAAGCTTGAATGAATCTGAAACTTCCGTACTCAGCGCGACGGCTACGAAAAAGTCGCAACAATTCGTGCAAGTCATAATGGCTACGAAAAAGTCACGACAATTTACGAAAAAATCGCAAAATACCGATCATTATGAAAAAAACGCATTTGGACGATTTTCGGACGTTCGTGGATTAGTAAATGTGCCCCAAAATGTACACATGTATCAAAACAGGAATCAGCAAAATTATTAAATATTTATGTATACAAAATGCCATACTCATTCCCATGGATCCGTTTCACCAAAATATTAATTCAGCAATCACATTTTTCCAACATTTTTATAAGTTTGGAAACTATTTATTTTTGTTTTCCATTAAAACTATTTATTCTAGTGTTTCACAAGAAAAATAGAAAAGCTTTTTAAAATGATGGTTTGTTAGTGGCAAGAAATTGGAGCACAATTTTTATTTACAGATCGTACTTGTTTAGCCTTATAGGGATAATAAAAAAAATATTTTCAAATATGTGTTATATGCCTTTTGGATCTGATGTAGTTTATGCCTATTTCTATGGATAGAATAAAAGCAGAGCAGGCAATCTAACCCTCAGTATTTCCTGGTTGTATCCTTTGGTACTACCATCACTATGTCTGCTATATCCTACCACAATAAACTATTCTGTCATTGACTCCCTGTCACCCTGTCTCTCACAGTTTGATCACAAAAACATCTTTAAAAAATGCTAAATAAAATAATTAAGCATCTTTCAGAATCATTTGAATAATTCATGTTCCATGACCTAAAAGACAACCAAACCAGCGTCTAACTAATTTATTTTATTTTACTCAGCCTTATTAATTCCCCTTTTTGTTTTCTCCTCTTACTTGTTTCCAAGGTACATAACAGTTTATAGTTTTACAGGTTAATCAGCCTTGTAATAGGCAAGGTAAATTCTAAGTCCATAGCCCTAGGGTTCCTGCCTTCTCCTGCTAGGTGGTACTCCCCACTCAAAGCAATTGAATTAGCTGTTTTGTTTGGGATATCTCCATGCTTCTATTAACTTTTCTTTTACCAGTTCTTTAAAATGTTGGTTATTTATTAAATCATGCAAACCAAGTGAGCAAATTGTCTTTTATAATTGCATTGCACAGAGCACTAGTCACTTTAATCACATTTGTATAATATTTTGAATCTTGATTTAAAGATTAATTTGAGTGAATCAAGTGATCAATTATCCATTATCTTGCACAAGCCACTTTAATCACTGGTACATAAATTGTGAAGAATTTATTTTTAATTAAGCGTTTAATTACACATGTAAGCACTTGCAATTTGCATCAGTCACTTAGTTTGTGGTTTTAGAGGTTTTTAGGGATTTTTTTTATAAGTGCACAAAAATTCTTATGAGAATGAAAAATGTGAGGTTTTTGTGTTCATTGTGCTTTTGTTCGTGCTTTTTATATTTGGATTTTTTAATAAATGATTAGACGTTCATGGTTTTAGTGGAAATTCATTTATTTGTCTTTTCAAAAACCTCAAACCATAAAGATCAGAATCTGCCTCTTTGAGTAATAATTAGTGATAAGTTATTTTTTTACCAAACTAAAAGACTACCTTTTGGAGCACTTGCCCAGCACCTGATCTGGGAATCAGCACTTATATTGTACTGTCACCCACTGTGACCTACAGCACTTATATTTGCCTATTTGTGTCTGTAAGTTACCCTCCCATATAGATTGTAAGCTCTACGGGGCAGGGACCTCCATCCTCTTGTGCCTTTGACTATTAACTTATTGCAACTGTTACTTTATCTTGTATTTATTTGTATTTATTGTTATACTTTGTATTTATCTATTATCTTATTAATCCCCTGTTTGTATTAATGTATTCTACTGTACAGCGCTGCGTACATAAGTAGCGCTTTATAAATAAAGATATACATACATACATAAGTGAATCTGTCCCATATCACCATAAAATTCTCAAAACAGGCAGGAGATTTGCGAAACGGCCAAAAATTTGCGAAAAGCATTTGTCGCACAATTTTTTTTGTCTCACAATTTTTTTTGTTGCCCCCGTCTTTTTTTATCGCCAGTGTCTTTTTTGGTCACACGTGCTATTTTTTTTTGTCGCCCGCACTTTTTTTTACATGACCGTGCCCAATTTGATGCAATCGTTGCAAATTTGACACGCGACGGAATTTTTTTACATACGGCAAATTTTCACATCATTTTCGCGAAACAATTCTCCAATGGTGAAATGCGGAAATTCGCTGTGAATCCATGCCTGGTGAAAAAATTCGCTCATCACTACCCGTGGTCTCTCTTGTAAGTATTTGTACTTAGTCGTGTGCAACTACAGCTCCTCTTTCTGGATACTTTATTATGCATTCATGTGCACAACTGGATGATACAATTATTTACAGAACCTCAAATGGTGATCTAGTGTGGTTATTTAAGACTTACATTTAAAGATCTTACTTGTTTTTTGTCATTGTTTTTATATTATATTTGTAAGTCATTGTGTGATTATTTGAAACAGGAACATCCCAAGTGCTTGATATTTATTCGTATTGGTAAATACTGATCCATTGCATTGTTACTTTAAGACCTAGTACTTGGCTCAGTTCACAGACAATATGGTGCTATAAATGCCCCTCATACACATTTTGCAGCTATATAACTCTATAAACAAACTTTGTAGATAATTAAAATTTGACACATATTACATGCACCGTGACTGAATTATTGTTGAAGGGATTCTGTCATGATTTTTATGGTATAGATTTTATTACTAAAGTACACTGTGTACATAGCAAATAATCCATTAAACCATTTAAAATTTTATTTTTGAACCAATGTATTGATTTTAGTTGTAATGCTGGTGTGTAAGCAGCCATTTTAGGTCTTTATGTATGATCCTGAGCTTTTAGAAAGAGCAGCACTTCACAATAGAGCTGCTTTTATATAAGCTATTGTTTCTCCAACTCAGTGTAACTGGAGGTGTCATGACTTATCTAAGTTAGACTTGGATTTTTACTATAGATTGCTGTTCTCATATCTACCACTAGGTGGGGCATGGATGATTTTTAAGCAATTCAGGTGTCAAGGAGCTGTTATCTTCCTACCTTCCAACTATTCTGCTGATTCGCTGCTGAGGGGGAAAAGGGGAGTGATATCACATGTCCAGTTTAGAGTTTTTATTGTGTTTTTACAACATGTATCTAGTGGGGAAAAAAAAAAATTTAAGGGTGTGCCGGACACGGAATATTTATTGCTAAATACTTGAATTTTTGCTGTGCACCCCGCAAAGTATTAAGCTTTGGACTGCAGACACTACAAGGACTGAAATATAAATATATATACATACATACATACATACAGTATATACACACACACACAGAGGTATGGGACCTGTTTTTCAGAATGTTCAGGATCTGGAGATTTCTGAAGAATGGATCTTTCTGTAATTTGTATCTCGATACCTAAGGTCTACTAAAAAATAATTTAAACATTAATTATACCCAATAGGATTGTTTTGCCTCCAATAAGGATTAGTTATAGCTTATCTGGGATCAAGTACAAGGTACTGTTTTATTATTACAGAGAAAAGGGAAATATGTTTTCAAATTTTGAATTATTTGATTAAAATAATGCAGAGCTTTCTGGATAATGGGCTTCTGCATAATGGATCCTCTACATATATATATATATATATATATATATATATATCATAGCTACTGAAATTCACTGCCACCACTGCCCTCCTGTATGGACATGTCTCCATGGCAATGCACTTCACTACTGTTCTTCTGCACGCCATTTGGACATGGCGGCCGTGAACACGCTTCTCTCCCTGAGGTTAGTTTGTCTCGTTTCGCCATAAAATTCACGAAATGGTGAAAAATCTGCGAAATACATTTGTTGAGCGACTCTTTTGTTGCCCACACTTTTTTTTGTCGCCCGCATCCTATTTTTGTCGTCCATGTAGCCAATAGCAAAATGTGGAAATTAGCTGCGAATCCATGCCTCCCAAAAAAATTCACTTATCACTACCCAAGGTCTCTCTTGTAAGTATTTGAATTTAGTCTTGTGCAACTACAGCTCCTCTTTATTGGTTTATTGGTTACTTTTTATTAGTTATTTGTTTGTTACACTCCTGAACCGTTACTCTGTCTGGGTTTACAATGTTTCCATTTATCTGTATATTCCACCTGTATGACCTTATGCCTGTTAAATTTTTCTATATTTATATGTCTTTTATCAATCTGTCAGTGGGTGTGCACACTATGGGTGGGCTGGGTGACATCACAGTGACGCAACTTGGTGCCAAATTGAATTGCATGAGGCATCTTGAGAAAGGTCCCAATATGTGACTGAAACGTTGATATCACACATTAAAGAATTATTTTGATTTTTTCATTGAAGGAAAGGTAAGCTTTATCAGAAAGGTCTATGTAAATACAGCCATAAGCACTCACAGAAACACTGCACTGACTTCTCTGTCAAAAGATTTCTTGTGTCTGTTTTCCTCTGCTAGAGACACGCAGCTCTCTCCCCTCTCCTGCTCCCCCCTCCCTCAAGAATGCTAAGAACTCACTCCTCCCCTTAGGAATGTGGATCTGAGCCAGGCAGCAGGAAGCTGATTCATAGTCTAATTAACTGAGCATGTACACCGGTCTTGCTCTTGGTGCAGGAGCGTGGCATTACGGGAACTTTCTTTTCCTGTTTGGCTTCTGATTATCTGAATTGGAGAAATGTGGGGAGACTTAAGGGCACTATTGAGAGAACTGAAGGTATGCCTGCAGCTTGAGATTAACTCTTTATTAGCCTTTCCTTCTCCTTTATGTCCTGTGAGTGCTTGTTGCTTATATATATTCTTTGCTGCAGCCAATAGTTTATTAATACTGTAGGCATAGTTATTTTTATCAACAGTAGTTCTTATACTGCACCTTTTCACAGAATTCTTTCTTAGTTCATGTAATTAAAACTATATTCCAAACTATTTCAAAGCAGCACAGTACATGTGTGCCAAAGTAAATATGAAGAGCCTTTTTTCCCTCTAAAACTCCCATTATTTCTTTAGCTATTGTATACTAAATTCCTAATATTGTTTGCCTTGATGTGCCAGCAGGAAGAAGTAAGCCAAGAAGAAGTTTACTAGACATTCTCCTTCCAGTCATTTTCCAAATTAATAGACTCATTTTCTCCAAGCTATTAAAACAGTGATATTACAATCAAACCAGTTTTAAACATAAATTGAAATTGTGTTAAAGCAATGAACATTTCCCAGTAACACAACCTGCTTATGACCATTACTGATCTATATGAGGAAGGCAGCAAATGACATTACTGTAGTAAGTGAATGTATCCATTTTCACAGATACGCTAAGAATAGTTTAGCTAAGGGCAGATGTGACCAAAGAAAGACTGCTTTGATGTAGGAGTAATTCAGAAAAAAAAATAACAGCACCTCATATAATAACCCTGCTAGGTTTGTACATCAAATGCATTTTGTGAAGCTTCACACAGACTTTATATGTGGAATTTTATGGGCTTAAAAGCCACAGTGTAGGTACAGGTCAGGCTTTCTGTTGATCCTTAAAAGCAACTGAGGTGACATAAAAACTCAGACCGTACTGGTATTTTTATTTCTTAAAGATGTTCTGACTAGTTTACAAATTTACAGCAAAATCATTGCTGCCTGCAATATAGACAGTTCAAGGGTTAATCTAAACAATGTATTTTACAAATTAGCACAATTATAATACATGTTTCATTTCGTGCAGCCTACACTGGCTTATATGCAACCATGTGACATGTAGATGAACTAATTATTGAACTAATTGATTAGGCAATATACTGTATGTATTGTAGAAGTTGACAGTTTTAAAGATACAGGTATTTATTTACTACCATAGTTGCTAAATTGCACTTTCACAGTTACCCATTTGTGAAATAGCCCTATTTTGCTTCGCTGAGAAATTTGCAAAACTGCTGAAAAGTTCACAAATTGGCAAAATATATTCTCATGCTAAATGCATTGGAGTCAGCGGGCTTTTTCTTAAAGGAGAAGGAAGTCGGACACTGAAACATCATGTTTACAAAAAAGAAGACAAGAAATCCTGTGTTTCTTTTGATAAAGGACTCAGTGCACCATTACTGTAAGTGCTTATGGCTGTATTTACATTTCTGATTAAGCTTACTTAGTTTTTACCTTTCCTTCTCCTTTAAGCCAAATGCTTTGGAGTCAATAGGTGTTTTTTTTGCATGCTGTTTCTCATGCTCACTGCATGGGGCATTTTTTATGTGCCAATTGCATTGGAGATATTGGCCATTTTTTTCACATTTTTTTTCTGCCAAACAAAATGCACGTAACTATCATTGGAGAATGGGGCTAGGGACGGGCTTGTTCATGCTGGTAGGAGGATGAACCAAGGCAGGACTGAAAAGGGCAGAACAGGAGATGGTGTCAGCTAATTGTCTGCCCTGACTAGCAAAGCAGCAATACTCATAGCCACAGTGCCCAAATACATTTCACTGTAGTAGTACAGACCTGCCCATTTAAGGTAAAAGCAAAGAGGCCCCTCTGGCATTTGCAAGAACTGACAGATTGCCGGTCTAGGTCTGGCAGGGAATGCAAGGGCCCAAATCATTGAAAATGAACTTGCTTTCTCCTGTAGCTTGCAATCCATATTAAGACTGGATAAAAAGAGACACTTTACAAATGTTACTTTAATAGTATTTGATATTACCTTTCTTTCTGCTAGGAATGATGCTTCACTCAATTGTAGTTTGTCTATTACATGCAGGGTTGACTGTATTCTGTACCACAGAAAAGTAGTTACTAGGCAAAATTTTGGGTTGAGAAATGTTATTGTCAGAGGGGAACTATGTTTCTCGGCTTGTGAAGTAATTCCTTTGTATGAGGTATTTCATTTCTGGCTTAATTCTTTTTTGCGCTTTAGTTGTCCTTTACTTCACAGAAATATCTTAAACATTCTTTAAAGGACTTGATAATAAATGAATTGGTTAGGGTAATATAGTTGAATCATTAGTACCAATTTAATGAACAGCATCATAAGCATAATTGCACACAAATATTGTATTGTTAGTAAATCACAAATTACCTGTAAAAAGAGTATTTCTTTTTCAATAAGGAAACACCCAAGGGACAATTTAACTGAAATTTCATTTGCAAGGTAATTTGAAGAGTATAGCCAATATCTCTTCATTTCAAATGTGAATGCTGCTTAAACTGGTTCAAATAAAACAAACAAAAATCCCTGCATATTTGATAATTAACTTTCAATTCTGTTCTGTGAACCTTTCTCCACCTTCATTAACAAGCCGATTTGGGCTGATAATTGCTATGCTAACAGATGTTATACTGTTACTATTTGCAGAATGAAGATTTTTCTAACCCATTTACCGTTATCACATTTTCAGATTTTAGATTGGTTTAACTAATAAAAATACAAACCTATTCTTTTATTGAGGGAGAAAATAAAACAAAATATTATTGTGCATATGTATGTGCATACGTATGTGCTCGGCTCCTGCCAGATTGAAGTAAGGACCTAGGAGAAAGCCTTAGTACAGGCAATGCAGAAAGTCTGAAGTGTGGTATACAAAGGATTAACAAGAATCTCAGGTCATATTCAGGCACTTGTCAGTTCAGGTGGCAGTCAGTGGAATCAGCATCAGGCAAAAGGGTCAAAACCAGGAAATCCATAAAAACAAATTACAGCACACCTAGGAGCTCAAGGAAGAAGTCGGGCATTAAACTCAGGACTTTGGTGTTTATTTATTTAAATTTTTTGTACTGAAATGCGGCACAATGACATGACTATGGGCCATGGGCACCCACAGCCATCAGAGTGCTCCTGGCGATAAGCCTTGCCTTTGCATTTAAACATGACTTCTGTTATCCTTACTATTTGTATAGAGAGGGAGAGAGAGGGTGGACTTATGTGAAGCTAAAAGGCTTTCATATTTGTCTTGGAAATGTTAACTAACTACCTCCCATAACAGGGACATAACCGCTAGACAACACAGTAACCAAAGATGTTTGTATATAAATTTGTTATTCTTTTAAAACATTAAAAACTCTGCGGCAAATTAGAGAGGCTTCAGATGGGTTTTTTTTGCCTTCCTCTGGATCAAATAGCAGTTAGGCAGGTTCAAAAATCCAAAAATAGGAAAAAAAGCTCCAGCAGATTAACTGCAAAACATTTATTATGGGTAGTGGTAACACGACATGTTTCGGGTTAATACCCTTTATCAATTACACTTGATAAAGGGTATTAACCCGAAACATGTTGTGTTACCACTACCCATAATAAATGTTTTGCAGTTAATCTGCTGGAGCTTTTTTTCCTATTTTTGGATTTTTGCAGTTGTATTTGGTTGCAGCACAGAGCAACAACTAGGAGCTAAAGCATTTTTCGTAAGTACTTTATACAAAGTTCACCAATAATTTTTCAGTTAGGCAGGTTATATATAGGCATTATGGTTGAATGTGATGGACGTATGTCTTTTTTCAACCCAACTGTTACTATGTATTAGAAATTTTATCTAAGGTTAATAAAACCTTCAGGAACATTAATAGAAACAGAAATACAAAAATTCTGATTAGTCTTATCAGATAGATACAAACTTTAAAAAGCCTTGAGCCAAAGGTGCTCTAGCTCATACCTAATAAATAGTACACTAGTAAGGGGCAAGCATTTTAACACCCATTGTTAGGGTTTGAGACAAAAACTGCTGAATCCCGGTGGCTTAGCCTGTTATTCCAGTACAGAATTAGGGCCTCTGTGTACTTAAAATGCCCGGGCCTATTTTTAATCCAAGTCCAGTCCCGGTCAGTCAGAAAGGCCGGTTCATACACAAGGAAGGAGGTGCAGTATTAAGTGGAGCTAGAGCGTAGACAAGAGGCTAGAGATGTAGCGAACTGTTCGCTGGCTAACTAATTCGCACGAACATCGGGTGTTCGCAAGTTCGCGAACTTTTCACGTATGTTTGCAATTTGGGTTCACGTGGCGTTTTTCCACTGCGTTTTTTCTCGGCCTAAAAACGCTGCACAAGCCACACATGGCATTTTTCAGCAAATCCCGTTTCCATGGTGCTAATAGTGCGAAATAGCAAAAAACGCCGCGTGTTTCCACTAGGTCGGCCAGCTGCCTTTGCTTATACATAGGAATAGCTTGCGTTTTTACGCAACGCTGTGTCAACAATATATTTTTCAGAAAAATGTTTGCCCTTGATCCCCCTCCTGCATGCCACTGTCCAGGTCGTGGCACCCTTTAAACAACTTTAAAATCAGTTTTCTGGCCAGAAATGGCTTTTCTAGGTTTTAAAAGTTCACTTCCCATTGAAGTCTATGGGGTTCGCAAAGTTCGCGAACTTTCGCACTTTTTGGCGTAAGTTCGCGAACGGGTTCGCGAACTTTTTTTTTGAGGTTTGCTACATCCCTACAAGAGGCTAGCCAGATCATACACAAGGGGGAAACCAGTAGTGGATTATCAAGGATTAAATGGAGGCAGAAACAAGAACAGACCCAGGTCATAACCAATAAGATTGACAGTGATGTACCCAACGATCAACACAAATTAACGGTGGACAAATGAAGGTCAAAAATTGACAGCTGGAACTCCCTAACTAATTAAAATAAGCTTTCCACAACCCCTCACTTCAACACACAAAACCTATTTGCTCAGGCAGAAAAAAGCTAAAAAAGATTCTCCTAGCAGTTGATTGTTGAAAGGCTTCAGGTAGGTTTAACCTCTCTCTCTACACCAGCTCATGCAGTTAGCGGAAAGGAGCGGGCATGTTCGGCAGGGGCTGAAGGGCCCATGAGGCCGGGGCCCTCTGTTTTTTTTTTTCTGGTGCACCGCCAGCCCTCGATGGTGTTATATACAGAATTGTTTGGGGCCCTGGTATTGGGGGGAGGTAACATACTGTTTGTCACCCAAAGGTAAAATGATAATCAAGCCCTGATAGCACTGAGAATGGCAGAGTAGTTGAAAATGGGGCCTGCATGCAGGTTACCAACCTGAAACAAGTTAGAGCTAAGCAGAGACTCAGTACACTGAAATATAACTCTACCACTGTGGAGTAGCAAACCATGCTAAGTCACCCACAAAACCCAAAGGGGGTTGTGGCATCATATAAGATTGCGACTAGAGAAACAATGAGCAAAACTTTTGAGCAAAGCTTTTCCCGCATTTCCTGCATGTGAATGGTTTTTCCCCATATGCCTTTTCATTTGTAGCTGATGGCTGTTATTGTGGAAAGCATTTCCCAGATTCTTTTTATGTAAATGGTTTCTCCCATGTGTGCTTACAAAAAGCCCTGAGTGCCAGGGGCCTTACAGAATGTCACCCTGCAGGGAAATTTGAGGCATTTTCGTAATTAACAATTAAAGGGAGAATGTAGGATATTTGCTTTCCCATCAAGTCTGCCTCTAGACATGATGTCCCTTTGAGCTTTTATTGGTGTTATTCTGGGGTCATGGGGTTTGCAAGGCTTGTGTCCATTGAGTCACCAAACAAGTGGATCTTTCATATTGCCCAAGATGGACAATATCCATCTGGTCCAATCGTTTACCCCTTAGGACAGTGATTGGATCATAGTTGCTGCTATGGAGACATTCGGATCGAGCACCATATCGACACAAATGTGGCCCTCAATCCCACAGGAGAATCTATCCAATTTTTGGCCAGATATTGGTCAGGTAGGCCTGTTGAAGGGCTATATACACATGCAGATAAGTTTCCAAATCAGTCTGAATGGCCCAAACACACACACACACACACATATATTTATATATATATGTCATATTCCCACTTGTACATTATAATTTACAATGGGGAGATGTTATTTTTTATAATACAGAAGTTTTGTTGAATAATCTCTAACACAAATTACATCTCTAAATTACAATAATAACTGATGAAATATACAGTATAAAGTATAAAAAATTCCATGTGACGAATTTTTCCACGGCGAATTTTCACGGAAGTTTCACGAAACAATTTGCCAAATGGCAAAATGTGTAAATTCACTGCGAATCCATGCCTGCCGAAAAAATTCGCTCATAACTAGTAATGGTTTATGACTCAGTGTTCTAACTATGGCTAACAAGGCAGGCCTATATGTTGAACGTGATGCAGGTCAGGATGTCACATATAATCACAATTACTGGAATTTATCTCTTAACAACCAGTGTGGATTATCAGGCGATCAAAGTGAATTTAGTCCTTAATAGACATACAGGCTATTTACAATGTAGCTGATTAATTTAGGAATCTAGCATATTAGTATCACAAGATTGCGCTACATGTTTTACATGGTCCCGCCACACTTCCTTTTACTGTAACTTGCCAGTATTAGGTGTTAAAGGAATACTGTCTTGGGAAAACATGTTTTTTTAATTGAGAAATTTCACATGGGGCTAGCCATATTCTTCATTTCCCAGGGTGCCACAGCCATATAACCTGTGCTCTCATAAACTTTAGTCACACTTTACTGCTGAGCTGCAAGTTGCATTTCAGTTTCCTTCCCCCTCCTCCCCAGCAGGCTATCAGCAGAATAATGGGAAGGTAGCAAGATAGCAGCTCCCAGTAGATATTAGAACAGCACTCAATAGTAAGAAATTCAAGTCTGGCTTGGGACTCCTCCAGTTACATGTGAGTAGGAGAAACAATAGGTTATCTGAAAGCAGTTCTAATGTGTAGCACTGGCTCCTTCTGAAAGCTCAGACTCAGGCACAATGCACTGAGATGGCGCCTACACACCAATATTACAGCTAAAAAATAACATTTAAAATTGTAGAATGAATTATTTGCTATGTAAACAGTGTAATTTAGAAAGAAAAAGTACACCATAAAAATCAAGACAGAATACCTTTAAAAATGTATAGTCTTCACCTCGTCATCAAATACCAGTTCAGACAATGATAGCCTACAAAAGGGGAACTCTGACTAATAACACTTGCACGAAAAATATATAACCATACTAAAAGGCTGCAAGGTTTAGCTCAATGTTCAATCCATTTGGGAGCAAACACTTAAATATTCAGTATGTTTTTGTCAAAGTCTTGCATATTGTTCTCCCCCTTTGATGTTACAATGTATCTGTTCCAACCCCATAAAGAAGAGACACTGTGGGCAACTGTTATGGTATTCCCTAAAGTGCCTGGAGACATTGTGATTGATTTTAAAGGATTTAATATTCTGTATGTGCTTGGTTATCAGTGTGCCTACTGATCTGATAGTTCTAACAACATAAAACTTTTTACAGGGGCAAATTAAGAGGTAAACAACATAAATGGTGAGCTAACACTTCAGTGTTCTATTGTTCCAAACTTTAGACTATTAAGAACTGAAATTTCCCCAGCAGGCAAAGGTCTGCTGGAAAGATGAAATATGGTGGTGTATTTAGTTTGGATTATCTATTCTTCTGGACCCTCTTATCTGCCCTGGTTCCTCTGTTTGTTCCATCCCCTTCTTTTGTCCATTTGGATTAAATAAAAATCCTACAGTGTTTGAAATAATAGCTGATGACATGACCATTTTACAGGATAATTATCGCTCTTGTGTATTTGAAAGTCAAAATGATATGTTTACGGTGTGAGTATGTAAAATGGGAATTAGAACCTTTGTGCCAATTCTAAATGGAAGGAAAATTAACAAGAGAACTATGAATCTGAAAGTTAAGTTTGTTTGTTGGTATATATTTTAAATTAAGGGATCTGGACACATAGGCATATTTTCAATTCACTTTGACTTTCTGATACATATGATGTCACAGTGATCATGCCCTGTTGCCGTGGACACTTAAGTCTATAGTAAATATATTTTATTGCTCATTATCTTTCTTGCTTGTATTGGAACAACACTGCAGATTGGTAAGTAATGACATTTTTTATCAAACAAAGAATTCAAAGTGGGGATTTCTAGAAGTAGCAGCTGGTAGAGGTCTGTGCTGTTCAGCATTATTGAAGTGATGTTTTGTGGTTGGTGTAGAATGCACAAATTCATAGTAATAGTTTTAATTCCCTTTTACTGCAGGTCAAAGGCACATGCAATTTATGCATTATTACAAAAGAAAACTATAAAATAATATGTGTAATTGTATGTAAAAGCAAGATCATTTCTATGTATATGATCTTTATTTCTCTTTTCTTGTCCCCTTTACTGACAAAAGGTGAGCCACCGTAGATACTGTAGAATAAGGAAGGATTTTGTCTATCCTTCTACGTGGTTATTCATAGGACTCTGCCTTCTTATCATCTATCCATTATCATCATCATTATTAACAGGTAAGTGGAGACATAAAGAATGAATGTTGCAGATGGCAGTTTCTTCTGTATGAAAGGGCTGATTCATTTTTAAATTGGGTCCTACGGGAGAAAAGCGCTTTACAAATGTTTGTTGTTGTTGTTGTTAAAGAATTTAATGTATTTTTCTCACACTTTCATTTCTTAAAATCAGAAACCTTACTCTTTCTAAGGATAATGTGGAACTGAAATTACTTTTCTAAAATACTGTACCATGTACCTTTACAGTGGATTTTGCTATCAGCCCAGATCAGCCAAGTCTGCAATGGGTTAAAACTCTAAATTAAGGACAGTGCTACAGGCAATTGGTTTGGAGCCAGTCAAACAGTTTTTATAAATCAGGGCAGTAGTTTCAGATATTTCCATCTCTTCTTCATAAAGGAAATGTTCTCTTATGATCTGTTCTGCCATGAGGATAGACAGTGGCATTTACAAGTTTGGCTCACCATTAATGGAATACTCTATAAACCTGTGCCAAAGAAAAAGAAGAGAATGAGACACAGACAACTGTGCCAGAGGACAGACAGAGTGACCTGAAAGTGAATGAAGAAAGAAATAATCAGCCATTAATCCGGGGCAAGAGAGAAGCTTCTAGTACTTGCAATAGGAAACTGTCATTTGTTATGTCATTGTTATGTTTATAATGGCTGTTAGTATTGAGGCTATTGGGGCGGTGAGTTACTACATTTTTTTTTATTTGGGTTGGAGAATAACTACAAAGTCTTGTATGGGTTTGCTACCCAAGAACTATTTTTACATAGATTAAGATATCAAATCTGAGCAATTTGTCATGTACCATAATTGCACATTTTTTTTTGTATATATGTTTTTATTAATTTTAACATGAAATAAAGAAAAATTATTTTGTCATACAGCATAGCAGAATTTTCTCGTAACAATATCACATGTTGCGGTAATTGTAAGTCTGCTTTATATAATTTCAAAATACTAACTATGTACAATAATACAGGTATACATATCAGTAGCACAATAAGAGAGACCAGTAGTAGGGTTACATTTTACTCAGTGTTTGTGATAATTGATCACTTTTGTACTTGTTGACAGGTTATTATATGCATATTCATATTTTAGTGAATGTACTTCCATGCTTGTTTCATAATTGCACATTTTAATATGTTTAATGTTGTTTGTAAATGTAACTGCTATTAACATCAGTATCCACCTGTTTACATTTTCTGCACTGCTTGCTCTGAATAGTTAATCAATGTTGCAAGTTAACCAGGGCCGAATTTCCAAACTGGCCGCCCCAAGGCTGCCCCCAGCGGGAGTGCGCATGCGCGGTAGCCCAAACTTGCATACAGAGCAGTGGGGAGAAGTCCCCATTGCTCCGTATGGGAATACAAATTTTAAGATTTTGCTGGGGCGGGGCGGCATGCCGCCCCCAGGTTTGTGCCGCCCTAGGCCCGGCCTTTGTGGCCTTTCCACAAATCCGGGCCTGAAGCTAACTGATTGAAGTTGAAGATTTTGCTTTAAATGTACAGTTCAGTGTAAAAATAAAACTGGGTAAATAGATAGGCTGTGCAAAATAACAAATGTTTGTGATATAGTTATTTAACCAAAAATGTAATCTATAAGGGCTGGAGTGGGTAGATGTCTAACATAATAGCCAAAACACTACTTCCTGCTTTTAGCTCTCTAACCTCTTAGTTAGTCAGCGACTTGAGGGGGGCCACATGGGACATAACCGCTCAGTTAGTTTGCTTTTGATCCTTAGCACACAGGTCAGATTCAAGAGCAAAGAGTTATGTCCCATATGACCCCCCTCAAGTCACTGTTTGTTGTTTAGGACTGTTAGAGATGCAGAAAATGGAAACACAGAAAAAGAGCAGTCTAAAGAGCAAAACTGAGTATGAACTAAGGTTATCCAATCCCAATATATTTCTTAGCCACCCCTGCTAACCTAAAATCTGCAATTTATCATTGTAATAGAGATGCAAGACTGGGGCAGAAGTATCCTCAGATATTGTACCAAGAGTTTGGAGGAAAATTATCCAAAATGCCACCTGTAATTGTATTTGTAATGTATTTTTTTAATTTTGGAAGCGGCAGAAGTTGCCATGCATTTTTGGTCAGCCGCGTCTTTTTTTTTTTTTTTTTTTGTCGTCCGCGTCTTTTATGGTTGCCCAAGTTTTTTTTTTGTCGCCCGTGTTTTTTACACGCCCGCGCTCAATTTGATGCGACTGTGCCCTTTTTTTGAGGCGACCGCACCCAATTTGACGGGACCATGCCCTTTTCTGATGCAACCGCGCCCAATTTGACATGCGACAAAAAAAAAATACGCGCAACAGCTTTTTCCTTAAAATGAAACTGTTAGGGCATTAAACAATAAAATTAAACAGGAATGAAGTGTACATTGCTTAAGTATCTTAGCAAACACTGTTTAAGCTTGCAAGACTCACTTAGAAAATGCCTGCAGATCAGATTCAGCGGTGAAAAGGTTAAACTTTCCTGCCTGCAGTCAGAAGAACTTGTTCCAAGAGAGGGAGCAGAGAGCTCTTGTTTACAAAGACAGAGTTAGTATAGCAACTGCCTATGCGATCGGCTCATTGGAGGATTGACTGTAGGCGTGGTTAAAGAGTTCAATCGTCTGCTGTGTAGAGAAGAGATTCATCTCAAGTGAGCATGCTCATTAAAATGGCTTGGAACTGGGCATGTGCACCACGTCAGGCAGACAAGGAGATTCTGAAGGGAGGGGGGAGAGGGAGTTATCCAGCTCTGCAGTGAGAGAAACTCACCAGGTGTACACTACTGTGCATGCACAAACAGGGGTTTTCACAAGGGAAGCCTGAGATGCCAGTAGGAAGCTAAATAAAATACCAGTGCACTGAGACACAGCACAGTGCAGTTTTCCCCTAACAGGAGCACTAGCATGGGGAAAAAGCTTAGCAATCTGCTTTGGTAATATTTTGGCACCCCCAGTGAAATAGACTTTTCATGCAAGCTCCAGAATGAAACATACAGTAAATATCTCCATATTTATCATAAATACAGTCTTGCTTGCATTTGCCAGCACTGTATTCATGAGGAACAGGCTGGTGGCAGCACGTGGGCATCCCCTTTGATGCCTCTAACGTTCCGACACTTAAATTAGGGAGCACCAATAGGTAAAAGCAGCAACACAGCTTTGTATTTATTGTCTCCTACCTATGGCAGGTGTTAAGCACAGAGCTCCATTGCACCCACAGTGGAGCAATGATATTACTTCTTTGTGCTTTAGTACTTGCACATGGGACAATAATGAATTAGCCCTGCAGTGTTTAACCTGCTTTTATTGGCTCTGGGGGAACCATGGGATTTAAAAGGCCCCTGTCCACCTGTTATTGTTTCCAATAATTTTGGAAACTTTCTGGTGCTCTTCACCAGGAATTTTCACTCCTTTGTTCTCTAGTGATCCCACAGCTCCAGTGTCTGGCAGGACATTTCTCAACAATTGTTGCAGACAGTATGTACCACAAACCTTTGGGAAAGGTATCATATCATTTTTATATTATAATTAAGTAGCAGTGATATCATTGTTGAGTATATATTGAAACATAAATGCCAGCAACATGTTTTAGTAACGTGTTCCACGTTTAATATTAATAGTATTAAAGGTTTACAATACTATTTGTAGCCTGTGAATTACAAATGTTTTTTTTTTTTACACCCTTATTTCTTATATACTTAAACATTCAGTGACTGGCACCAAGTAAACTTTTTGTTATATTAGTGTTAGCAGTGAAATATGCCACTTTTCCCTCTGCTTACAAAACACCTGTGACTATGATGAATGAAGTTTGCAAGCTATTTAGCTATCTTTTAGAACAATCTAACAAGGCATTGTTGGAAGAGTGGGCTCATTTCTATTCATGAGGGTTTACTTAAGCAATTCAGTTGAGTTTATGTATTCTTGTGATTATATACCTATACAGAATTAAGCAGGTTTGAAACAGGTTTGCATTCATTTCAACACCTAGAGAGGCATGTCTAAAACGATTGAAGGGACTAAGATGTAGCCAAACGCTTACCGAAAATTCCGCCCTACGCCTCCTGCTTGTGCCTGCACCCAAATTAATAGAATACGCTCGTGTGCAGGCACATGTAGCGGAAATACGCATAAAAACGCAACAGTTTAAAAGTCGGAGGTGTAAGGCGGAATTTTCCGTAAGCGTTTTTCCGCTTGCCGAAAATATCCGCCCTATGCCTCGTCTGGCATTAGCTTTACATACCTTTTTTTTCTCAGTTCACTGAAAAATTTGCGAATCTTTCAAAAGATTTGTGAAACAGCGAAAAATTTGCGAAACGACAAAAATGTTGCGTGTAAAAAAAAGAAATTCTTGTGATACGCGACAATTCTTTTGACGCCTGCAACAATTTTTTTTTGACGCCCGAGACAATTCTTTTGACGTGCCACAATTCATTTGATGCGGGCGACAATTCTTTTGATGCGCAGTGAATTCTTCCGCTGCAAATTTTTTCATCCTTTTCACGAAAAAAAAAACCGGCAATGGCGAAATGCGGAAATTTGCCGCAAATCCATGCCTGGCAAAACAATTCACCCATCATTACTATGTAGAGTTTAGTGATTTGTAGCATTTGCATTTTAGACCTTTCTTTTTGCTATTGTCATTATGAGATGTGTCTTTTGCTTAATAACTGGGGGGTATTGGGAATGTTCTAACTTATTATTTTATGGATTATCCTTTTTGAGGTTGTAAATATGGGTCAGATTAATGAATTCCATTTTTAAAAAATTGATTTCTATTTGAGGGAATATTTATTAATTGGGAATTCAAGGGTAAATTATTTGTATAATGAATTTCTGCCTATTGTGATATTCTCCTGTATATAGAATTTATTTCGATATTTTTATTTAGTGACTTGTGTGATTATTGTATAAAACGATTTTTACTACGGTATTTTTTAAGCCCCAACTCTTTTTGAAATAATTTTTGAGCACTTTAAGTATTAGTATGGAGGAGGGCAGCTAAATATAATCACTATATATTGATATTATATGTAGGGTATTTTGTATCTAATCACCAGTGTGGGTTTTTTTTTTTTTCTCTTTTGTGAAGCGCAGATAAGGTTTATATTTATATCTCTGAGATGTGTAAATTAGGGAGTTGTGATGGGAGTGCAGCCAGACCTTAAAGGGGTGTGCTCTTGCACCCCTTATTGCTTTTGTGCTTCTGTCCAAAGTCTACACAAAATTACTTCTAATGTTTTCCATATAACACAGTGTGGACCTTGAGTAAGGAGGCCATTAATTTTTGATGCTCCAATCATGTCCATTACAGTTCTACACATTTTTTGTATTAATTTTAATTAATTTTGTTGTATTAATGTTTAATTAATATCACTCAAGCTGTTTGTAATTTTACAAATACTGTAAAACTTTGTTAGGTCCTCTCTCATAGTGGAAACTGGAGGATCTAGACAATTTTAATGTTGAAATCATGTAATTTAAAATGCTTTACTCTTTAGTTGTAGTCATGTGAAAAAAGACTAAAAAAAGATGATACATCATGAATTTTACAGGAGGTCAGTATTAGTTTCAAAATGGCGATGATGAGGAAGAAATGAAAGTTTGCTTGGCCTTATTGCTGTATTTTTCTTTAATTCATGGGGTCATGGGGTTTCCAAGCTGCCAAACAACCTGGGGCATGAAATCTGATTTATAGCTTCACATTTAAATGCCCAATCTTGAGATTGCTACAAGTTGCTCACTAATGTGAAATCTAGTTGAGAGATTAACAAAAAAAATAATAATAATAATTTGAATGGGCAATGAGAATAAGTGAACCATGTGCAATGTTCCTATATTGAAAAATATAGGAATATTAATAGTCACCAAGGAGTTTGAAGCACATAAAGGTGTGAGGACATCACTAAGTATCATTTGTAAGAACAGATTTTACAGCATGTTCATTGCTCTTGTGTATTATAGGGTTATAAATTATAGGATGATATAGTAATAAAACCTCTCTTGAGTATTATTATATGTGTATTAGAGATTGTAACCTTGATGAATATTAGATTTTAATGATCTTCCTGTACAAATGCTAAATGTGGATATCCTTTGCCCCCTGAGTATACTGATATCAAATGCATTACTTGATCCCTGTTCATTAAATTCCCTGCACTCTAAGCATCACATTTACAGCATCTGCTGGAAGAATAGTTAAACCAAGCCACACAGTCCCCATATGCACTACAGTCCTCTTGTTATAGTGATTGTTACCAATGATAACAGAAACTAATTAAATTGATTTCCAGTACATTATGACAAATTACTTTCTGTTTCTGTGCTCAAAGTTGTCGGCTGCTTGATCTTGCCTTGGATTTGGTTTCTAATTTACTGTAATTTGACTTTTTTCTTTTGATGCTGTGACATTTCTGTGCCACTGATTATATTGTCTTGAATGACAAAGGATTAACCAATGCAAAATTGTAAAAAGGTACAGAACTGAAATGTGTAAAATAAAGACCTTGATGCTTTAGTGCCTTTTCACTCTCCTTCTCAATCACTTTTGGTAATATAACTGTACAAGGTTTCCTTAGAAATTCTTGGGCTGTGGCCTTGCAGTGTTTACAGTATAGCTAAAAATATATGCTATTTAGAAATATTATCTCCCATTTAATTATCATTAATAGTAGGCTACTGTCATGCCTTGTTACTTGAGTGGTATGTTACTTAGAGGAAAACTATACGCCCAAAATAAATACTTAACCAACAGATAGTTTATACTATGTTAAAGGGCACCTATCCCCCCTATATTGTTCCCCCCACCAGAGGTGCGGGCTAATAGAACCCGCACTCCGGTTGGGAGAAACAATAGTTTGTTTGTTTTTAAAAACTCCCCCCCAGGTGAACGCACCTGAAACAACCACAACTTTTTTTGACGTGCAACATGCAATTTTTAAGAGGCACATTTTCACTGAATTTGCAAAACAATTCGCCAATGGCACATTGCTGAAATTCGCTGTGAATCCATGCCTGCCAAAAACGTTTGCTCATCCCTAATCTCAACCAAACGTCTTGTAAAAAAACGAATGTATTTTTGCACATCAGAAAAAAGCAATGTTCAAGAAAAAATAATTTTTGAGTTTATGAAAGTGAACAACATTAGAATGACTTGCTGAATCCAGTGTCCTCACACTTGATATACTGTACACCAGGAAGCAAATTTTTCCGCTGCAAATTTTCATGGAAGTTTTGCAAATGGCGAAATGTGGAAATTCGCTGCGAATCCATGCCTGGTGAAAAAATTCACTCATCACTAGTTATGTTTCATTATCAATGCAAGGCTATAATCCACAAACATGTATCCATATTCAACTGCGGCACCTTGCTTGCAGAAAGTAGGATGATATTGTAGGTGTGTACATGTTCAGACAGATGGAAGACTTAGATGAACCATGTCAGATTTTGAGCTATGATAAATGTTTATTTATTCAGAGAGTGCACTATGCAAAGAAGCCATATGGTTTACTAAAGTGAAACTTATCTTGTATGCAGTATTATTTGGTAAGTGAAGTAGAGAAGCACAGATGTACTAACTAACCTGAGAAATATAATATCCACTAAGACAGATATATAGGAAGAAAGTTCAGTTTCATTCTCTTTAATGGAGGCAATTATAGAGGAAAAAGAGAGGCATAATAATGTTAATAAAGCTGGATTAGTCAAATGAAATTCCAGCATCAGATGAGATTGAACATTCTGTAATAATCACAAGTCTATTCACCGGTAAGAAGGCAATGCGCACAGTGTATGGACTGAAATATGACCAAGTCTGCTTCTGATGTATTCCTCCATTTAACAATACATATTTCAGTACTGCAGCCTTCCCAACAAACCCAAGATGAATCACTAGCTTTTGGCATAGGAGCAGCATAGTATTTGATTTTGGAATAATAATTCACTTGCCTCCGTTTTTTATAAAGCTAAGAGCATCAACAAAGGCATCCGCTAGATAAATAATGTCCCTTTCTCAAATCAAAACATATAAAGAAAGCATGAAGGTAGGAATATAAGCAGAAGGCTTTGGTTAATCAGGAATTCAGTGTACAATAGTGTGATCATTTTATATGGCAGTGTTTAACTATAGTGCACATTACTAAGTTACAGTATCAAGGGTAAAAAAAGCCCACCACTCCAACTGTGCTGTACATCTTACTACTGAACCAGCTGAGTGCAAACAAACCGACTTAAAATATTTACTTCGAAAGATTTATCTATGGTATTTTACTGTGCACACTCCTGCCTTGAGTTCTTGCTACCTCTGTCCTATAAAAAATGTTTTTTTTGAGTTTATGAAAGTGAACAACATTAGACTGACGGTTCACTTGCTGAATCTAGTCACCCCACACTTGATATACTGGTCACCAGAAGCATTTGGATGGGAAATAGTGGTCAGGGCTGCTGCTAAGCACTAGGACCCCAAAAAATTACATTCATATTCTTGAAGAAAACACATATGATTTATAGACATGGCTATCTTAATAATCTCTGCTTTTCCACAAAAATCTGTACTGAATGATTATCAAATATATACATATGTAATTCTCCGTAACTGGTTAGTAATCCATCGCCATACAATTTTTTAAAAACAATGTACACAAGGAAATAATATAAATATGTAAACATATATTCAGGAAATTGAGAATGTAATAATATTCCATTAAGAATTTCTCAAGTTAACATTTTCAGTAGTGCTGTGCTGTACAAATCCTAAATGTGTTTGCACAAAAGGGTGGTAATGACTGGGCTGCATCTAAGCCATACAAAAGTACAATAAAGCCTGCATGATGAAATAATTAGCCACCTAGTAAGCATGGCAGGTTGCAACCATTAGAAGATAATGTAAATGTTATACACTGTCCATTCTTTTAATACCCAGGCCTATTTTCTGTCAGAGAAAGTGAAGCAGTGGTTACCAAACTGTGGGATTAGATCATTGATGTGAGGGTGTGAGGGTTTATGCCAGTTATACAGGATACATTTGGGGAGATTTGGGGAGAATTTCTTGGAACTCTGACTGAAACATTAATATTTCTATATAATGTTTTGATAAATATTTAGATATGTCAAAAAATAAAGAATGATCTGTATAGCATATATATTTGGATAAATTAAAAGGGGTAACCAAAATAGTTTGTTTCAACTATAGTTTGTTTGTTAATATCCAGTTAATAAGAGCATACAGGAAAGCAGCAGGATGAAAATGTAAGGGGGTCTTTCAGTGACCCCCCCCCCCCGCCCCCCCAAGGTGAAAGTGCTAAAGTACAAAGGGGTGTATTTGTCCTGGGGAATGCTGCAGTCTGCACCAAGTGCCACTTTAAAAGTCTAACAGGGTTTCATGCAGAGAGCATCAATAAGGAGGAATAGGCCAACCCTGTCCTTACATCTCATAGCACAGGGTGCTCTGGATGTTCTGCTGCTCCTTAACTTGTGAGTCTGAATGATGTGCAAGTAAGGGGGTGGGTTGATGATTACAGTATATTCCCCATCCCTTTTCCGATACAGTACTGATTAATTCCATGCTCCTGGGGCAAGTGGCAGGTCTCTGCACTTTGTTACATGCAGAAATACAAGTATGGCAGTGTACAGTGTGCTAAGTAAATGACCCCTTTGTTTTAGACGCAGATGTCTAATAATTCCATGCAGCTATTGTTTGGCAAATTGCAGCCATATTTTGTACTGTGCAAACTACCCTGCACTATAGTACACAAGGGCCCATAGTCATGACCTCATTGTTTCATACATGCAGGTTCTGGCACTTCTACAAAGCCTTCTCTATGTTTCCAACTTCCAAGGTTTTGCAGTAGTCTTTTGAACTAATGGGAGAACCCTCACTTCCTTTCAAGATATATTCTATTCTATTCTATTCTAAGATCACAGTTTTATTTTTTACAGAGATAGCATATTTTGTAAAATCTACAGGATTGCAAATCAATTAAAAATTTGCGCTACATATAGCGCAAATCCACAATCCACGGCTAATTTGGAATATTGCAAACCACCTCTTATCAGATACTGTGGTATCTGTTGGTAAATTTTATAGAGCACTAATAGATTTAAAAAATGTTATTATACATTTTCTTCATTCTTTCAAATGGGATTTACATCAGGGAATACAAATTCAGATGGGTGTTAGTGCTTAGCACTGCTGCTAAGATGCTCTGGACTCTACTATCCCATAAAGTAGAATGGCAATTGATTGCTTATGGCAGTCAAACACATTCTGACAAACTGACAGCTATAATAAATCTGCCAATATGTTGAAAACTTTCCTCTCACAGTAGGTAAACTTTTGTTAAATTGTGAAATAGATTCAATTGCTAGCAATCCTTCTGCATTATAAATAAATCTGCCCCACAGTCTTGTAACAAAGCACAAATGCAGACCATTTATATGTGTTTTTATTTGTGATGTTTCTGAGCTGGTCAGAGCTCTTTCTTCACAGCAGGAACCTGCAAAGTATGAACTATAACAATTCAATGGCCTTACAAATAAAAAGCCTTTAAAAAAAAAGCAAAGCAATGCCCTTGTTCTGTTTATTGTTATTAGGTTCCCAGGGGACCAGTACTGGTGAAAGCAGAATTTTTTTTAATTTTTGAAAATCTGAAAGACAGACTAAAGGATAAACGTAAGAGATACTATTATTAGTGAACCAGTAATTTAGTACTCACGCAGAAGCTGCACATTATGGGGCTGATTTACTAAAATGTGTTTTTTTTCTGGCCTTCAAAGTCATATAAACTTGACATGGTATAAAGTCAAATTAAACTCAATCATTGTTGAATTAATAAAATGTCACAATAATGCTGTTGAGTTTATGTTAGAAAATCACGATTTTTCAAGCCGCAAACAATTGGAGTTTAAACAAACGTTAGTTTTCCATAAATCCTCTTTTTTTCCCAAACAGGAATTGCTCCATCTCAATTTTAGGATCATTGGCACTCATTCTTGGAAAATAATAATGTATTTAAGTTTCACTTAAATCTGGGTGAAATAGAAAACAATGATGGGATTAATTTCCCCATGAAAATGTGTGAAATGGAAAATAATGATGGTATTAACTTCCCCTTGAAAGTCTGTGAAATAGAAAACAGTGATGGGATTAAGTTACCTATGAAACCAGGTGAAATAGAAAACAATGATGGGATTATCTTTTTCTTGAAAATATGTCAAGGACAGTCTGTCACTGACTATTCTTTTCCTCTGCTATTCTAAGGGGCACATTTACTAATCCACGAACGTCCGAAAGCGTCCGAATGCGTTTTTTTTTGGTAATGATCGTTTTTTTGTGATTTTTTCGTCGCCATCGCGATTGTTTTGGATTTTGCGCGACTTATTCGTTGCCGTTACGACTTTATTGTATTTTTTCTGCGACTTTTTCATCACCATCGCAAAAATTTAGATTGTTTTTTCCGCTGTTTATCATAGCGCAATACGAAAAAATCGCGATGGTGCTGAAATAATTGCGCAAAATACGATAAAGTCGCGGCGGCGCCGAAAAAGTTGCGACAAATACGAAACAATCGCGACGGCGATGAAAAAATCGCTAAATTTTCGTTTCCAATCCGTTTTTTTTCCCATTCGGGATTCGGATTCGAGGATTAGTAATTGTGCCCCTAATGCCCCAATGGGACTCAATGGTACTCAATAGATCAAACCTGTTAAATTTAGTTTTGCAAAAAATAGTTAACTAAACCTTAATCACAAATTATGGGAGTTATTTTTGAAAAACTTTTTTAGTAAATTGCTTAGTTAATGTGCCCCTTGTGCCTTTAGTCTTTTTCATGAGGGAGCTGAAGTCTTATGAGTTGAGCTTCTAAAACTAACCCCAAAAAGTTTTTTACGTATGTTAATAGTAGAAAGAGGCAGGTTGAGAGTGTGGCCCCATTAATTAATAGTAACAATATGGTTACAGCAGATACAGAAAAGACAAATGTGCTTAACCAGTTCTTCTCTTCTGTGTATACAGTAGAGGAGCGAAAGTGCCAGGACTGACCCAATAGCTGCACTGTTGCCTCAGATCCAACTAGTCAGTGGTTGACACAGGATATGGTGCTTAAAGGGTTACACAATATTAATGTGAACAAAGTACCAGAACCAGATGGAATACACCCTCGGCTACTGAGAGAGCTAGGGTCAGAATTACAGTGGCCCTTGTTTCTGATATTCTCAGACTCGCTTTCATCAGGTATGGTACCTATGGATTGGAAAAAGGCTAATGTCATTCCTGTATTTAAAAAGGGAGTACGATCTTAGCCAGGAAGTTTGACATCCATGTCAAAGTTATTTGAAGGCTTGTTAAGGGATCACATACAAAATTATGTACTGGAGAATGGCATTATGAGCAGTAATCAGCATGGCTTTATGAAGGACAGGTCATGTCAGACCAATTTAATTTCTTTTTATGATGAGGTAAGTAAGAAGCTGGACAGTGGGGATGCAGTAGATATAATCTATTTGGATTTTGCCAAAGCATTTGATACCGTTCCCCACAAACGACTGCTTTCTAAACTAAGGTCTATTGGTCTTAGTGAAGTCATTTGCACATGGATAGAAAACTGGCTACAGGATCGGGTACAGAGAGTGGTTGTTAGTGGTACATTCTCTACTTGGAGCAAGGTTCTCTGTGGGGTCCCACATGGTCCTGTGCTTGGTCCACTTTGTTTACTTTGTTCATTAATGACTTAGGCGAGGGTTTTATTTGTTATGTCTCAGTGTTGTGTGCAGTGTGCAGATGACAAAAAAACTCTGCAGCCCAGCCAGTTCACTGAAGACGAGGACCCAAAAAGGTTATCAGTGAACACCAGCACCTCCAGGGATCCCCAGAACCAGACAGACAGATGATTATCTTTCCTTTGGATTTAGAGTTAACTGAAATGTTACAGAATCCATCCAAAAACTAATTAAAATGAAGACTTATGAAAGTACTGTGAATCTAAAGCTGATGGCACATGGGATGCTTTTCAGCCAACTGAGAGTCTTTCAAATTCAGTGAGAGCAGAGGGCACCTTTGCCACACCCAGCCTCAACAAGGTCAACAATGTAAATATTTCACTTAGTGGCAGATCCTTCTCAAGTTTTAAGATTAATTTCAGGTTAATTTAATACATAGTAGTAATGACAACTCTGTGATACTTAAGGATTAAGAAGAAACACATTACCTGAAGCACAGTAGGAAGGTCTGGGGCAGAGCTGCTGCTTTTAAGAAACCTTTTGGTAGGGCCCTATGTTGCAAGGTTACAAAGACAAATTGAAACTGTACAACTTCAATTGACTGCTTTCTATGATACTAATTGACAAGTGGAAAGGTTATGGCCTTTTCCCCCACTTTCTTCATACAAAAATATGCCTCAAGCAATCACCTACTGATACTGTATGTCTTTAGAAAAACCCACAACAGAGATACATCATTTTCACTTGTATTCACTGTTAAGAGATGTTTTTCTTAACAATAGCCAAATAAACTCAACTATCCTGGAAATTTAATTTTACCAAATGTATGCCTTTCAATAGAAAATAATTTCATTTGCAAATGTGCTGAGTTACACATTGCTCAGTTGCACTTGTCACTAGGTATAAATCAGGTTTCCAAAATAGGTGGAAATGCAGAGTCTGCAGAACATATAAAAAAATGACTATAATTTTTGGAAGCGAGACTTTTAAATACAATTCTCATCTAAAGTCATATATTTAACCACAGGCAACAAATCTTGATGTAAGCTTAAATTTTCATGAGAGCAACATTTGTAAAATGATTATGAAGACAACCAATATAAAAGGGTTTACTTTAAAAGTGTGACTACGTTTATAAAATTCAAATGCATGATGTGTTGGCTCTATAGACTAAAATGATATAAAAATGTAACAAATACTGTATCTTACTGCTCTGAGGTTTGTTTAACAAAATTTGAAGTGCTGCTTTTAAATAAAATTATTTTATTCAATTCAAATGGTATATGATTAGTGATGAGCGAATCTGTCCCATCTTACTTCGCCAAAAAATTAGCAAAACAAAAGAAAAAAAATGCGTTTGCCGTGGGTGCTCAATAGTTATATAACCCCTAAAAAAGGGGAGCCTTAGCCTAGGGTAGATGGTAAGCAATTAGAATTACTGGGCTTAAACTACTCCTTTTGATTTTTTTCCTCCCCTTGCATGGCTTCAGTAATCCTAAGTCGTGCAAAGTTTCCTCCTGCAGCCAACTTCATGCGACTTCAGAAAACAAAGCAATGTAAAGGGCTTTCCACCAGCGACTCCTATTGTTGCCGGTGGAAAGCCTTTTTGGAGTGGTTTGTCGCCTGTGATAGTAGAGATATATCACTGACGACACCACCACTCTGTGGGTTCTTACCCTAATAGTGGGTTTGAGAATAGCACTTTATAATAAAAATCCAATGGGGCCAAACGATCGGATTACAGTTGCGGCCATGGGGCAGTCGGTTCGGGGACCGCATCAACGAGCCGATGCGGTCCCGATCCGACTGGATTTTCTAACCTGGCCAATCGATATCTGGCCAATTTCAGGCCAGATATCGGTCGGCCAGGCCGCTCATTTCTTCCCATACACGGGCCGATTAGCTGCCGAATCGGTCCAAGGGACCGATATCGGCAGCTTCTATCGGCCCGTGTATGGGGGCCTTTAGTTATAACAACTACACCATAAAAATCAGGCAGAATTCCTTTAATCTTGGAAGACTAGGGCAAATGCAACCAATGGGCCTCCAGGTGGACAAACTTCAAACAATCTTTTCAACAAATCCCAATACACAAACAAATGACAAATGATAACACAGTTTCTTCAGTCAAAATATAATACATACACTTTATAGCCATAAAAGATTATTAAACTCCAGCACAGATAAAAGGTAAATATATTGCAATTAAATAATGCTACATTTAAGACTGGTATTTAAAATCATGGGGTTCATACTAAAATTTTCATCCACAATGTGGGTAACTTGAGAAGAGATAGCAGAGGCTTTTGGCAAGGAATCTGAACAACAGATGGTACTATCAACAGGAAAACTGGCCTTCTGAACTTACAGACAACACAGGCACTGACCCACTGAACTACTAATAAACAGAATTACTGAATTACAGAGCTTAAACTCGGCAGGAAACTTAATCACACTGCTTGCAATAAACATAAAAACTATGTTTGTAAGCCTAGAAACTGAAGTCATTTTTCTTGTGCTTAGTATTCATGTAAATAGTGATACCATAGAACCTTTACATAATGTCCAACAGTGTCACACCTGTCTGATCAACAGAACTAAGAGCAACTTAATGTGTTGCCGAAATTCAATATCAACACAACATAATCACCATTGGGGTTTATGGTCCATGGAAACTAAATGTTATATTATCCGACAGATATGAAACCACAAAGCTTTCATGCAGGGATATTTGTATTAGAAAGGTAAAACAAACAAAATTGGACACTGGTCTATAAAATGATCTGGGCATTTAATTTTTCAGTCTATTAACAGATGCTGGGCATTTGTCTTTTTTTTTATACAGACATTTTACAGAGATACATACTGTAGATTAGCATTCACCTACAGTATAAGCGAGCTATACCGCATTGCTTAATCTGCAGTAAGGATTTTAAAAATGGGGCATTGATAAAAAAATTTTGTGTATCCTGAGAACTGCACTTGAGACACATGTGTCTGTTTGGCACTTGAGAAATGGGGTAACCCCAAAATGCACCTGTCCTTGATACTGCAATATATTAAAGCAGGTTTGTAGCTACCTACCCTCAATGTGCCTGGGCATCCTATTTTAAATTATTTTTGGATCTTTTGTGCACCCAGATACTGTGGATGGTCTGGAGCACCTTACTCAGCTTTTCAGGAATGGTGCAGTCAAGATTGGACGAGCTCTGGTTTGTACCATTCATATACTTCTTATTATACACAGCCATCTACCACAGTATCTGGTGATGCTACAGCACCTATCACAGGATAGCTTATCCACCAACTCATCCCCACCATCCTTCCAAAATGTACTTCCAATTGCACCACCTGACCCTGTCAATCCAGTGAGTTAACCCTACATTGGTTTAATGTGCTTCCTCTCTCTACCATTCCCTTCAATTGTGCTTTACCATTTATGAATCCTTTTTATTTTTTTTGGTATTTTTGTATTTACTGGTCTACAAGCAGTATGTAAGAAAAGGAATATTTGTTTTCCCATAGATAATATAATGGTTCATTATGTTTTTACTCATCAATCTGCACAGTTATACAATCTTATGGTTTTATTTTTAATGCTTCAGGAGCGATACTTTGAGTGTGACTATTATCCATTTGTGGTAATAGAAAATGTTATGGCAAGTTAGATTAAAATATTCTGTGAGTGCTAAAACATCACGGTTTGTTGTGGCCACAATAAAGATGTATTATATATGTGTATTAAAAGGAAATAATACAGGCGTTCAGCGAACAGCTATCTTTTATGTTCCAATTGTGGTATTTGATAGCGGGAATAATATTTCATTAACTAGCTAATACTTTATTGCAAGCCTTCAGTATATCTGCAATAGCTTTTTCCAGAACTGACTCCATCCATTATATGATATACATTTTGTAAATCACAATAATAAATAGTCAAATATAAATCATTTTGAGAGATCATTGGCGATATAGCATGAAAATGATGTACATTATTTAAATCCATAATACCTACTCTTTCCATCACAATGATGTTTGAACCACATTACCACTGTATTTTCTACCCAATTGGTATGTCAGCTACTAGCAAGTGTTGGAACTGAAATAAAAGCTGTAAGAGAAAATAAGTGTTCATTAAAATTTACTTTGAGCTCCATCAAACCTTGAAATTGAAGGGTTCGCTGACAGTTTCCTCAAAGAGCTGAATCAAGTATGAGCCAAAAACTATCTACGGTACAGTTTCCTTACACTGATACAAGAGTAATTTGAATCTGGACTTCCAACTCTTCATAAATCCAATCTAGCCTTTTCTATTTCTTTTATTTGCTTTCATATATACATATACAGTATATTCTATATGTATATGACTTTTAAGATATTTTGGGAATTAAGCTACTAGGAAATCCCCTTCCCTTTATACAAGACAGATATTGTTTGTCCATATGTTGCAATATACTTCAAACTGGCCAACTACGTCAAAGTCACTCACTCTCACTTTCATTTGATTCATTACTACTTCATTAAACATTTTATACAGGGACTTGGTCTTACCTGCAACTTGCTTGCTACAGTCAGATGATCCCAGTTGTGGCCAATAAAAAAGGGCAACCATTTGGGAGTTTTAACCTTGAAAAGTACATTGAACCCACAAAACAGGCTGCTAAACCTGCTAACTATAAACCATCTCTGTTTATAGATATTAATATGTACAGAAATTGAAAGGAGATTACTGAAATGTCCATATTATTAAACTAATATGCTATAAGTTCTGATTGTTGTATGTTTACTAGACCTTCAATGTTATGTCTTCAGTTCCTGATGGAGTAATGTAAATCAAAGCAGCCACATGGATGCTTTTAGACAAAAGACAAGAGTGAATGCTACTTGCTACTTTTTTTCCAGTTTTGCAGTTCAAAGCATACTGCATATCAGCTTCTGAAACATCAGAAATTAATAAGCATCCCTGTAGGAAAGAGAGAGTTTTTACTTGATTATTAGAAAAGAGAGAGTTTTTACTTGATTATTTGCTATGACCCCCTAAGCTTAGATTGTCAACAGCTGCTCAGAGCACACTGAACATGTGAGTGTCACTGACACTTTTAACAGATTTCAGTATGGGGACCCCCTGTGACAACTGTGAAGGACTGGATCATTACCACTATAGAGATGCTGAACCTTTAGGCTGGTTCAATAAGTTCAGTATATAAAACATGGCTTTCTGAGCCATATTAATTTTTAAGGTTTAGTTCTCCTTTAAACAGGATACCACAAGAAACAGAAACAAAGCATTTATAAGGCTTTTCTCAGGGCCTTTGTGAGGAAGGAGCCAAAGGCGGTAGCCTGGGTCAATGTGCTCTATATTCTAGCCTCATATGTTCAGTTCTGTGCCCACATACACAGTTCTTCTTTATCCTTTTATGTGTCTCTTTCTTTGTAAAGGTCATTGATTCTGTACCCATTATAAAGGGGCTATGGCACACAAACAGCTGCAATGGCTGCTTCCGCACAATGATCTTTACAAATCATAATGAACTGAGATGAATTAAAGGAGTACTAAGGGTCAAGGTTATTTATCCTTTATATATCAGCTCCTACCCTGAGCATTCCATGTCAACTACCTTGCGGACTAGGAAATAGAGGCCCTACTGCTTTGGTGTTTTGTAAGTATTAACCTTTTATACTTTTGCATGTTTCACAAACAGATATAACTCAACTGGTTATATAACTTTCTACATAATAAAACTTTTGTTGCTTTATTTTCAGCAGAATATGTGAATATGCAGCTGAAAAGAATTTTGCAAGTACAGGTATGGGACCTGTTATGCAGAATGCTCGGGACCTGGGGTTTTCCGGATAAGGAATCTTATTGTAATTTGGATCTCCACAATTTAAGTCTGCTAAAAATCATTTAAATCATTTAAATATTGAATAAACCCAATGAGCTTGTTTTACCTCCAATAAGGATTAACTATATCTTAGCTGGGATCAAGTACAAGGTACTGTTTTATTATTACAGAGAAAAAGGAAATCGTTTTTAAAAATTAGAATCTTTTGCATACAGTATAACGGAGTCTATGGGAGATGGCCTTCCCATAATTCGGAATTTTCTAGATAATGGGTTTCCGAAAAAGGGATCCTATACCTGTAACAGCAAAGTGATCCGTGTGTCAAATGGTAAGGTTTTTTTCATAATACAGTGGCAAAGTGGAACTGGAAGGAATGGGCATGGACTGAGGCAATCGGAAAGTAATGGGAAGTCTACCCACAACATCCTTCAGGTAAACAAATTGAAACAACTTGCCCATATATCCCTGAGGAAGATCACTTGTATAGACAGCAGGGTGGCACTTCTGCAGCACTGGGGTCCCGAGTTCAGTTTCGGCCAAGGAGTTTGCATGTTTTCCCTGTGGCTGTGTGTGGATAATCCAGTTTCCTCCCACACTCCAAAATCATACAGGCAGGTTAGTTGGCTTCTGACTAAATTGACTATTGTGTTAGACTGTAAGCTCCTCTGGGGCAGGGACTGTTGTGAATGATGCATAATCTGTAAAGCACTATGGAAATGTGTTGTTGTTATATAAATAACAGAAAAAAAATGAACATGGCAGAAACATTGGAAACAAAAGATTTAACCGTACTAAAAAAAGATGTTTCTAATTGGTAATCGCTGGTGAATGCAGTACATTGGTTATGCTTTCCTATTTACTGGCACCTGGGGGTTAATAATATTTGTGGCTCTAGAGAGAGAACATTTCCATGTTTCTTTCAAACTAACATTTGGATTTTCTTTCTTGTTGTAAACAATTACAATCTTGCCTCTTGAAGTTATTGCTGTTTTTAATAATTTTGCTTTAATTAAAAATATGTAATTATATGCCACATATATATATTACTAAAATAGCTAACACAATATTTTATATTCATGGTGCCTGAAACAAAAGTGTATATTTTTAAGAGAAAGAGCTAATTTACATCTAAATGTATGCAACTCCAGGCTAACATAATTCAGAAATGTACATCTCCTGTGCAACCTGGTAATAACCCTGTAATATTTCAGAAAGAACCTGCAATAAATTGAGAGAGGAATATTCGTCTTTCTTATACTGACCCATTTTTACTCATAAAATGATCAGTATAGATAAAGGGCTACATTTATGAAATCCCGTAAAAATATTATGGCAAATTTTCCCAAGCATTAAACATTGTAAAGCACACCTGTTTGAAAATATAAGTGAGAGAAGTCATTTCTACTGCATTTTCTGTTACTTTTACAAGGCCTCTTTTTAAAAAGAATAATCCAGCTATATGACAGCTAGAGGAGATGAGACTGGCCAATATGACTTCTTTAAATTGAAACCACATACTGGACTATAACAAGTACCTATTTTGCAGTCTAATCTTTTTATATACAGTGGCTTGCAAAAGTATTCGGCCCCCTTGAACTTTTCCACATTTTGTCACATTACAGCCACAAACCTGAATCAATTTTATTGGAATTCAACGTGAAAGACCAATACAAAGTGGTGTACACGTGATAAGTGGAAGGAAAATCATACATGATTCCAAACATTTTTTACAAATAAATAACTGCAAAGTGGGGTGTGCATAATTATTCAGCCCCCTGAGTCAATACTTTGTAGAACCTCCTTTTGCTGCAATTCCAGCTGCCAGGCTTTAGGGTATGTCTCTACCAGCTTTGCACATCTAGAGACTGAAATCCTTGCCCATTCTTCTTTGCAAAACAGCTCCAGCTCAGTCAGATTAGATGGACAGCGTTTGTGAACAGCAGTTTTCAGATCTTGCCACAGATTCTCCATTGGATTTAGATCTGGGCTGTGACTGGGCCATTCTAACACATGGATATGTTTTGTTTTAAACCATTCCATTGTTGCCCTGGCTTTATGTTTAGGGTCATTGTCCTGCTGGAAGGTGAACCTCCGCCCCAGTCTCAAGTCTTTTGCAGACTCCAAGAGATTTTCTTCCAAGATTGCCCTGTATTTGGCTCCATCCATCTTCCCATCAACTCTGACCAGCTTCCCTGTCCCTGCTGAAGAGAAGCCCCCCCAGAGCATGATGCTGCCACCACCATATTTGACAGTGGGGATGGTGTGTTCAGAGTGATGTGCAGTGTTAGTTTTCCACCACACATAGCGTTTTGCATTTTGGCCAAAAAGTTCCATTTTGGTCTCATCTGACCAGAGCACCTTGTTCCACATGTTTGCTGTGTCCCCCACATGGCTTGTGGCAAACTGCAAACGGGACTTCTTATGGTTTTCTGTTAACAATGCCTTTCTTCTTGCCACTCTTCCATAAAGGCCAACTTTGTGCAGTGCACGACTAATAGTTGTCCTATGGACAGATTCCCCCACCTGAGCTGTAGATCTCTGCAGCTTGTCCAGAGTCACCATGGGCCTCTTGGCTGCATTTCTGATCAGCGCTCTCCTTGTTCGGCCTGTGAGTTTAGGTGGACGGCCTTGTCTTGGTAGGTTTACAGTTGTGCCATACTCCTTCCATTTCTGAATGATCACTTGAACAGTGCTCCGTGGGATGTTCAAGGCTTTGGAAATCTTTTTGTAGCCTAAGCCTGCTTTAAATTTCTCAATAACTTTATCCCTGACCTGTCTGGTGTGTTCTTTGGACTCCATGGTGTTGTTGCTCCCAATATTCTCTTAGACAACCTCTGAGGCCGTCACAGAGCAGCTGTATTTGTACTGACATTAGATTACACACAGGTGCACTCTATTTAGTCATTAGCACTCATCAGGCAATGTCTATGGGCAACTGACTGTACTCAGACCAAAGGGGGCTGAATAATTACGCACACTCCACTTTGCAGTTATTTATTTGTAAAAAATGTTTGGAATCATGTATGATTTTCCTTCCACTTCTCACGTGTACACCACTTTGTATTGGTCTTTCACGTGGAATTCCGATAAAATTGATTCATGTTTGTGGCTGTAATGTGACAAAATGTGGAAAAGTTCAAGGGGGCCGAATAGTTTTGCAAGCCACTGTACCTATAATACAGCTGTGCCTTCAAAATGCAATTTCTCTTACTGTATGGGCATATGATCCTTGCCAGACTCCAAAGGATGCAGAATTATATTTATATGTAAAACCAAAGAATGTGCTGCTCCTATGCTTTTTGAAGTTTATAAAGACAAGCAGCCCAAAGTGAAAACATATATTTTTAGATCCCATAAGGCAGTTTGTTAGTATTGGTAATATTTCCCCTGGTAAATACTGTTTTGTACAATAATTCATCTTTCCTACGAAACTTGTGTTAATTGGCAATTTTTCAGTTTGTCAACAGTTTGCTGATCAATTCCTTATGAGCTAATCTCTAGAATCTCACAGATGTCCCTCCCCGAATCAGTTGTGCTGGCTGATACATTATATAGCTTTAAGAAGGGTCTGGATGGATTCTTAGCAAGTGAGGGAATACAGGGTTATGGGAGATAACTCTTAGTACTAGTGAGGGAATACAGGGTTATGGGAGATAGCTCTTAGTACAAGTGAGGGAATACAGGGGTAGGGGAGATAGCTCTTAGTACTAGTGAGGGAATACAGGGGTAGGGGAGATAGCTCTCAGTACAAGTGAGGGAATACAGGGTTATATATAGGGCAGGTTATATATAGGCATTATGGTTGAACGTGATGGACGTATGTCTTTTTTCAACCCAACTTACTATGTTACTATGTACCCATGAATTAGCAGTATAAACAAAAACAAATAGGCCTATTTAGTGAATTACTTCTATATGCAAGAAGCATGTTTGTTGTTATTGTTAGAATACATTTTACTTATCATTACTGTTTTGCTGATTTGTTATTGTAATTTATGTTCCATCCCATAAAACACCTCCCATTGCATTACTCCATCTTTTTAGCATTATACTTGTCCAAAAATGCATACCCTTTCTGCAAAAGCAGCGCTCAGAAGACACAGTTCAGAAGAGTGCCCGAAAGGGTAAATCATGTAATTTGTATATAAACTTAGTTTAAACGTATGTAATTTTCATAGAAACTCAAGTAACCTACAGATTTTTTGTGTAACACACAAGGGGAGTGGCCATTAAATTGTGGTGCTAACTGCAACACTGGTTTCAGAGCTGATGTATCTGAATAAATTACTAAGAATCAGCCTTATACTGTTACACTTATTATCTTTATATACAGTATATTGTGTGTTGGTCCTTAAGCTCAGTAACTGGCAGCAGCAAAGAACATGTGCAGGGAATCAGCAGAAAAGAAGATGGGGAGCTACTGGGGGCATCTTAGGAGGCACAGATCTTCCCTGCTAAAGGGCTATGGTTGCCTTGGTCAGGTACAGCAGCACCAAACATAATGTATAACATTTCTAGCCTACTTGTTTAGTTAGGATTTAGCTCTCCCACATGGTTCAACTGTGATGTCTTGCAAGCGGTAAAATAATAAGTGAGCATTAGAGCACCAAGTCATAAGCAAAGTATGGTGAATACCTTAAGAGTTCCTAGCAAATTAGATGCTGAAGCTGTTTTTGGTGTTATGAGCCATCACAGCTACACAGGACAAAGAAAATAATTGACAGACATCCATTACCACTAACCGTGTTTTGGAACTGATTCACACAAAATGTTCACAAATTGGGATGACTGGACCTTGAAACTATTATAATGGTAGTAATCATGCTGCTCATATGTCCAACATTATATGGAGCTCACATTCTAAAATTTCAACCTACTGCATATTGACATAACACCTGCATCTGCACTTTGTATATTTGGTGGCACAGCAAACATGCTTAATGTGTAATGTACAAACATACATGCAGTTTATAAATATTGTTTAGGAAATAGGGGCTGCTTGTACTGCTTCTGTATTTACAAAAATACTTTCTTTGAAAAGATGTTTAACGTTAATATATCCATCCCATATTATAACTTTAAGAAAGTTTCCTTTTCACTGAAAACATGTCGACAGTTCCATTATTCTAGCTGTTTTTCTTTATGCAAAAGTTTGATATATCATAACAGTATATCATTAACAGAGGTTTAAGATTCTGTAAACCAATGAAGCATTAAAATTGACTCTTTTGCATAAAATTACCATTAGTGTTAATACAAGAGGTCATGTTCTAAGATTAGGAGAGTGATCCAGTGAGATTTTAGCAAATGGTTTTGGAAAGTAGAAGTCTATCTTATAATGGACATCGATGAATCGTTTTTTATAAAAATGTAATTATTTGCTTAAAATGGAATCTATGGGAGATGGCCTTCCCTTTGAAGCTTTATGGATATCGGGTTTCTAGATAAGGAATCCCATACCTGTAAATGTAAACCCTTATGTAAGATACACTTGGCAAATATTACTTATTAATATTACCTATTAATAGTACTGCCTGGAAGTGAAAGATTGATTTCCACCCCCAACAAATGAAGTTTATATTCATTTTATTTTAAATGAATCCACGGCTGGACCTGGGTGTTTTACATAGTTACATAGTTACATAGTTACATAGGGTTGAAAAAAGACCATTGTCCATCAAGTTCAACCCATCCGAGTAAACCCAGCACACAACCTATACTAACCAATCTATACACTCACATACATAAACTATATATATATACAACCAGTAATACTAACTGTAGATATTAGTATCACAATAGCCTTGGATATTCTGCTTGTTCAAAAACTCATCCAGGCCCCTCTTAAAGGCATTAACAGAGTCTGCCATTACCACATCACTAGGAAGGGCATTCCACAGCCTCACTGCCCTCACCGTGAAAAACCACCTACGCTGCTTCAAATGGAAGCTCCGTTCCTCTAATCTATAGGGGTGACCTCTGGTGCGCTGATTGTTTTTATGGGAAAAAAGAACATCCCCCAACTGCCTATAATCCCCTCTAATGTACTTGTACAGAGTAATCATGTCCCCTCGCAAGCGCCTCTTTTCCAGAGAAAACAACCCCAACCTCGACAGTCTAACCTCATAGTTTAACTCTTCCATCCCCTTAACCAGTTTAGTTGCATGTCTCTGCACTCTCTCCAGCTCATTAATATCCTTCTTAAGGACTGGAGCCCAAAACTGCACTGCATACTCAAGGTGAGGCCTTACCAGGGACCTATAAAGCAGCAAAAATATGTCCTCATCCCTTGAGTCAATGCCCCTTTTTATACAAGACAGCACTTTATTTGCTGTAGTAGCCACAGAATGACACTGCCTGGAATTAGACAACTTGTGATCTACAAAAACCCCTAGATCCTTCTCCATTAAGGATGCCCCCAACACACTACCATTCAGTAGATAGTTTGCGTTTATATTATTTCTACCAAAATGCATAACTCATGGTTTTATGCGTAACAGATCTTGCCAGACTAATTTAGTTGCCTTTTATGAGGAGGTGAGCAGGAACCTTGATGCTGGAATGGCAGTTGATGTCATCTACTTAGATTTTGCTAAAGCGTTTGATACAGTACCTCACAGAAGGTTAATGATCAAATTGAGGAATATTGGCCTAGAACATAATATTTGTAATTGGATAGAAAACTGGCTGAAGGATAGAGTACAAAGAGTGGTGGTAAATGGAACATTTTCTAATTGGGCCAGTGTGGTTAGTGGAGTACCGCAGGGGTCAGTCCTTGGTCCTTTGCTGTTTAACTTGTTTATTAATGACCTGGAGGTGGGCATAGAGAGTACTGTTTCTATTTTTGCTGATGACACTAAATTGTGCAAAACTATAAGTTCCATGCAGGATGCTGCCGCTTTGCAGAGCGATTTGACAAAATTGGAAAACTGGGCAGCAAACTGGAAAATGAGGTTCAATGTTGACAAGTGCAAAGTTATGCACTTTGGTAGGAATAATATAAACGCGAACTATCTACTGAATGGTAGTGTGTTGGGGGCATCCTTAATGGAGAAGGATCTAGGGGTTTTTGTAGATCACAAGTTGTCTAATTTCTGGCAATGTCATTCTGTGGCTACTACAGCAAATAAAGTGCTGTCTTGTATAAAAAAGGGCATTGACTCAAGGGATGAGAACATATTTTTGCCTTTTTATAGGTCCCTGGTAAGGCCTCACCTTGAGTATGCAGTGCAGTTTTGGGCTCCAGTCCTTAAGAAGGATATTAATGAGCTGGAGAGAGTGCAGAGACGTGCAACTAAACTGGTAAAGGGGATGGAAGATTTAAGCTATGAGGTGAGACTGTCGAGGTTGGGGTTGTTTTCTCTGGAAAAGAGGCGCTTGCGAGGGGACATGATTACTCTGTACAAGTACATTAGAGGGGATTATAGGCAGTTGGGGGATGTTCTTTTTTCCCATAAAAACAATCAGCGCACCAGAGGTTACCCCTATAGATTAGAGGAACAGAGCTTCCATTTGAAGCAGCGTAGGTGGTTTTTCACGGTGAGGGCAGTGAGGCTGTGGAATGCCCTTCCTAGTGATGTTGTAATGGCAGATTCTGTTAATGCCTTTAAGAGGGGCCTGGATGAGTTTTTGAACAAGCAGAATATCCAAGGCTATTGTGATACTAATATCTACAGTTAGTATTACTGGTTGTATATATATAGTTTATGTATGTGAGTGTATAGATTGGTTAGTATAGGTTGTGTGCTGGGTTTACTCGGATGGGTTGAACTTGATGGACAATGGTCTTTTTTCAACCTTATGTAACTATGTAACTATGTAATATTGAGTGCTGTTCTCTTATCTACCACTAGGTTGTTCTGCTGATTAGGGGCTAGGAGGGAGTGAAGGAAGGGGTGACAACACTCCAACTTGCTGTGCAGCAGTAAAGAGAGATTGAAGTCGATCAAAGCACAAGTCTTGTGGCTGAGGGCACCTGGGAAACTAAGAATATGTCTAGCCCCATGTCAAATGTCTAAATAAAATGTAAAAACATCTGTTTGCTCTTTTGCAAAAATGGATTTCAATGAAGGATTCTGATGGAGGAGCACTATTAAGTGATACATTTTGTGGAAAAAAAATGTTTTCCTTGACAAAATCCCTTTGAGAACAAAAAATTAGCAGATGCTAAAATAAATGCTTATTTTTATATGCTTGTTTTACACATGCTCATATTACAATATTAAGTCTATAAGTACACATACATATATCCACAGGATTCACAGCTACTGGAAGTAGCATTTATCTATAAAAGAAAAGTGCATCTGTAGGCCATCTTTTCTTATTTTATTTTGTGAATCCAATGCCTCCCAGCAGAGTATGTTTTATGCATTTGGAAGAAATGCCAATAGAAAAAACAACATTGACATTCTCCGTTGTTATGCAGTGACTCTTTCTGAAATTTAACTGACTCTAACTCCAAAAAGGCTGCAAATGCATACAAGGAAGTCACAGCAAAAATAGATGTGACCAGCTTCTTTGCGTGTAGAGCATCCTTGTCAGTTGGTTTTGATAACTCAAGCCTGTCAGTATTCAGCAAGGAAACTTTCCTTTATATGAGGCCCTGGAGAATTCCTACATTCTCTAAGGTATAAACTCTGCTTTTTTAACTTCATTTTTCCAGGATAAAATGATGTTGAATGGAAAATATAAGACATGTGCTGCATGATAAAAGTTCTTTGTGGCTTTATTATATGAAGCTAAAAATTTACTAAATTCACTAAAGTTGCGTTAAAAATGGCGCAAAAAAACGCTTGATTCACTAAAGTATTATCACATGCGTTGTCGCATATCGCGTGCGTTAAAGAGCGGGCAACCGAATGCATTAATTTTACCGCATTGCATTAATTCTCACGCAGAAATAGTACTAATGCATGATTCACGTACACTTAGACGCGCTAAATATCGCATTAGTCTATGCGAAAATTAACACCTACTTGGGGCAGGCGGTAATTATAGAAAAGTACAGTTCATGAGCTTTTGGCAACACAATAAGGACTTTGCAGTGTAATTTATTCAAGTATGTGTTGGCCCTAAAGTGATGCAGCCTCCAGTTTGCAGGGAAATGATCATTTTCAGAAAAGTAGTTTTACGAATGTAATGGTGTGTATGGCTAATATGGCGTGCGCGCGATAAGTAGCGCACGTGCGTTAAGTAGCACGCATGACAAGTAGCGTGCTGTGTTAATTAGCGCAAGTTGCTTCCAATACTGCACAAAAATAGTCTATGTGACTTAAATAACGCAATAACATTTTTTTCACAGTTTTGCTAAATTTTTGGAGAGATTTGCTCATCACTAAAATATAGGAAACTGGAATTAAACAGTAATGATGATGCTTACTAACCATATGTGAAATGAAATGGTAAATAGTGATGAGCAAATCTGTCCCATTTCGCTTCCCTGAAAACATGTTGTGTAAATAAAATATAATTTTGCAGCTAGTACTGCACATGTAGCCTTTTCTTGATAATTAAATCTTGGATGCTGTAAGTAGTGATGAGCGAATCTGTCCCCCTTCACTTTGCCTAAAAACTCACGAAACGGCGAAAAATTTGCAAAATGTGTTTGTCGCGCAATTTTTTTTATGTGAGCGCAACCTTTTTTTGACGCACGAAAAATTTGCCAGGCATGGATTCACTGCGCATTTCGCTATAGATAAAAAAAATTTTGGATTAACATCTAAGGCGGAGGTGTGTTACAAGAATTGACTTGGCTATTTAAGCTAATTAAGCTATTTTGATCCTAGGCGGTGGGTTACCAAGTACTATACAACAATAAAACTATACAACAATTACTATACAACAATTAAACCTTTACCTTAACATGTACTTGTGGCACATCCAGTAGATGAAGGATTTTCCATTTGCAACATTAGTAGCATTATACATCCTACCTAATAGTTCTTGTTGGGTAATAGAAGACTTTTATACTTTAAAAGTAATTTACAAATGCAGGACAGTTTGGCAAGTACAATTTTTGGATGCAAATCACCATGTTTCTCAGAATTCCAGCTTAATTGTGGGCAGGTACCTAATGTATAAAAACAAATGCAATTGCTTGTACATGTGCGTGTATTATTCTTAAGGTGCTGTGCTGTCTGCTATGCCTCTTGATGTGACCCACTGTGGGAACCCTGGAATAACCACCATATTCAGGGTGGAGGTAGCTCCATGGTTTCCCAGTGTCAATAGGTACATGTGGACAGGATAGAAGTGCAAGCAGAGTGACCTGTTACGTCCTCAGTTTTTCTTTTATTTAAGATTTATAACAAGGAGGGTTATAACAGGCATTTGGGACTAGTTTATAGTTATTTGTACAAACATTGAAAAGGAAAGGTGGATCGAAGAAATGTCAAAGGGTAGAGAAGTGGATAATGAAGACTGAAAGATTACCTTGGGGGCAGGGAGTTACATGGGGAGGCCCATTTATCAACATTCTGATATTAGTGGTCTTATTTTCACTTAAACCATAAATATCTAGTCATTTATTAAAAGATTCTAATTGAAAAAGCAAGATTGAATTCAAATGCGGAACAAAAATGGAAAAAACTTGAAAACCTCTCATTTTATGTTTATGTAAGATCTTTTGTGTGCTAATGAATAAATAAAAAACCTCTAAAACCACAAATTAAATAAAAATTGTTATAATTTGCCTAGGACAACTTCCTTGACTTCTACATAACCTTGACAGCTTTTAGATGACCTATTTTTACATTTGCAGTTTTCACGGTTTGACGCATAATAAATGGTGAACAATTGTGTTTTTTAAATGGAAAATGTGTTTTAGTGCAAAAAAAAAAACTATAGTAATGGATACACTTATAAAATGCCATATGAGTATTATTATCCATTAACTATTACTCACTGAAAGGAAGGTATTTATTTACACAATAAATGTGCCCGCCACATTGACCAGTTTTTTTTTACTTTTTCATCACACTTTTGTGATGTGATTGTGATGGTTTTACAACTGTGATGTTAAAACACAGTTTTGGGTAAGTTAGGATTTTGACAGCTTACCTTGCAAAAGCCAACACATTTTTTGGGCAATGTGATACAAGTATGGGATCCGTTATCCGGAAACCTGTTATCCAGTAAGTTCCAAATTATGAAAAGCCCATCTCCCATAGACTCCATTATAAGTGAATAATTAAAAATTTTTAAAATGTTTTCCTTTTTCTCTGTAATAATAGAAGAGTACCTGGTACTTGATCTTAATTAAGATATGATTGATCCTTATTGGAGACAAAACAAACCTATTGGGTTTAATGAATGTTTAAATGAAGTTTAAAAAGTTGAGGTGTGGAGACCCAAAACCAACCTCTGTTACTGATCCATACCTTACTCATTTCTTTAATAACAAATTAGACTTATCATCCAGATTACTCAACAAATTCAATTTAAATAGCATCGCAGACGTTTCACCTTCTACCTTTTATTGTTTCACCCCACAACATTACTCTGCCTCTGGCTCATTCTATTCCTGACTGCAATACTCATCTGGAATTCCATGTCATGACCTATCCCATTCCTTCAAACACTGACACCTGTTTGTTAGAAAATGACTGTAAAGCACTGCACAATGTTCTGGTGCAAAATAAATAAATAATGAATATGATGATTTTTGTCCTGTGAAAGCTGGCTCCTATTCCTCTAAGATTTAATAGTGTTTACTTTGTGTTTCAAAGCTTATTTAAGGTTCTGGTGTGCTTTAAACAGATCTACAGAAGTATTAAAGGGTAAGAGTGTGGAGTTCTTGGAATAAAAAGATGTCACATCCTTGTTGCTAGCACCACAATACTCCAGGGAATTTTATCTTTACTTCAAAAAACAGAGATAATTTTTCAAGAAGTTCTAGTGCCCTGGAGAATCATGGTGCTGCTTATAGATTTGTGAGGTGTTTCCTTATTTCCTGGAGAACACAGTGGATGCTGAAGTGAATGGGTATGAGTGTGGGTGCTTGATCATATCCTTGTTGTTCTAAGGTGTTTATAAGTTCAGAATTAGTAATTGTAATCAATACATAGGGCAAGCATTTGAATATCACTAGTTACCTCTACAGGATCTATTAGTATCTTTATCTGTATAGTATCTGGTTAAAATTTTCATATATTAAATCCAACCTGATCTGAGTTAGATTGATGAGGTGACATTGCATAGACAGAATCTTCCCATAACATTTACCATCACTGTTTAACAATGACATGGGGTAGTAGTAACTGCAAAGGGGTATGTTTATAAAAGGGTTAAAAAGGAGCTTGCTACTAGGGATGAGTGAACTTTTTACACCTGCTACTGAAAAAAATCACAGGGGGAAAGTGCCAGTGTTTTGTTTCACCAGAATTACCAGAGGTGACCCAGTTCTAGTGGCTTATTAAAAATTAGCTAAAAGAATATTTGATCCCAGGTAGTGATGAGCAAATCAGTCCCATTTCACTTCGCCAAAAAATTCATGAAACGACAAGAAAATTTGGGAAACGCAGAAAAAGCCATGAAACATGTCTGTTGTGGGACTTTTTTGTCATTTGCGTCTTTTGTTTTTGTTGTGCACGTCTTTTCTTTTGCCGAGACTATATTTCCGCGACTGCACCCATTTTGATGCAACCGCAATTTTTTTTGGACACGACAAATTTTTCTGCTGTAAATTTCCACGGAAGTCTCGTGAAACAATTCGCCAATGGCGAAATGCGGAAATTCGCTGTGAATCCATGCCTGCCAAAAAAATTGCTCATCACTAATCCCAGGGTATATTTATACATGGAGTTACTTATGACTGAAAGGTCACTTTGAACTAGTATGTGCCTATAAAACTATCATATTAACAATGATGACCTAAAAAATTGTCATAGTCCTATATGAATCAATAATCTAATCTGCTGTAAAAGGAGAAGGAAAGGCTAAGTCACTTGGGGGTGCTAAAATGTTAGGCACCCCCAAGTGACTTTAATCGCTTACCTTGTACCCTGGGCTGGTGCCCCTGTTAGGAGAAAACAGCCCGGGGTACCTGCAGCGATGTGCTTCCTCCTTCCGCCTGCGTTTTGCTAAGACTTACACATAGGCGCATGCGCAGTAGAGTGAAAAGCCGACTTCTCTGTTAAAGATCGGCTTTTCACTCTACTGCACATGCGCGCGCAGCGCTACAGGAAGGAGGAAGCGCTGCAGCTACCCCGGGCTGGTGCTGTTCTCTCCGAACAGGGGCACCAGCCCGGGGTAAAAGGTAGGCTATTGAAGTCACTTGGGGGTGCCTAACATTTTGCCACCCCCAAGTGACTTTGCCTTTCCTTCTCCTTTAATGAAGTTATTTTGTATTTAAATCTCTTTATTATACTCATATTACATAGGAAATGTCTCTTTAAAAGTCAAAGTCGAAAGGATGGTACTATTAAGTCATACAGTGTCATTCCCTCTATAGCTAGTAGTGTATAATAATGATTTTAAAGTCACTCTGAGAGTGATATCTTGCCTCTCAAAATTGTCTATTGAAAGTAGCATTTTATGCACATTTCTGACTTTTGCTTTGACATTTCTTAGAAATTCTCAAAACTGTTTTGCTATTCTTAGATAAAATGAGCACTTTCATAAGAAAAGCAAAGAAACAATATGACAGTTACTTGTCAAATGCCTATTGTACCTTGAACTCTCTCTAATTATGAAACCTTTTCATAAAGCCCCAGGACCAAGATTCAGTACAGTGAGAATCAGAACAGCATAACGCTAGACAGGTACATCAGTGCCACTAGTGAGTACAGTCTGTATAACATATCTATGTAAGTAAACAATATTCCTTTAAAAAAACAAGCCTAAATGATAATCTTCATTGCAGTACTTAATAAAGAAATGATTCAAAGGTTTTTATTGGTGCCCAGGGAGAAGCCTGTCATATAAAACATCTTTAGGTGTGCTAGGACTATAATAAACAGATGAAATGTCTCCAACTATGACTAGTCTTGTTATTGTAACCGCTTGCTGTGAATATCACTGGGAAAGGTCACATGGATTCAGCTACTCCAATATCTGGAATTGGTGGTTCGAAGAAATGCATTTGTTTTCTGCACAAGGTAATACATTCATTTTCTAAGGTATTCATTCAAACTAAACCCCTTGATATTCATTGTTATGGATGCCTCTGGAAGAGCAACACAATAAATCAGTGATATATTTTTACACTTGGTAAATCTCCTAGCATGAAGTCAGCATACAAAGGTTATATTTGTCTTACTGCATACAGCTACCGAGCTCTTCTGAGAATGTACCAAAATAATCTGAGCATAAATTTTATAATAAAAAAATATCAGCAACAATAAAACAACAATCAAGACTCAAAACAAAATATGCATGTTTTAATGTGGGAATATATTTCGGTTTAAGATGATATGGATATGACAGATCGATTAAGATCATTAAATAAATCAAAGATTTTGTGGCTGGTAGAAAATGGTTCTTGACAGTTTTTTTAATTTTTCACCCTAATAAGCAACATAAATGTGGCTGCGCCATAAAGAAAGTTTAGTCTTTATTTATATATATATATATATCTCAATCATATACTGCACATACTGTATTACTGAAAATATTTACTTAAAAAATATAGTACACACAATTTATTCTTGATTCCAACTAAGATATAATTACTTTTTATTGGAAGCAAAACAATCCTATTGGGTTTATTTAATGTTTAAACTATTTTTAGCAGACTTAAGGTATAAACTTACAAATTACAGTAAGACCCGAAATACCCCAAGTCCTGAGCATTCTGATTAATAGATCCCATACTCGTAGTACAGAACTAGGCAGGCTTCAAGCCAAAGAATGTATGGCTTATCCGGAAAACCCTTTGTCCTTGGCATACCTGAAACATATTTTTTAGGTATTATAATTTTTTTTTGTAAATCAGTTATAACTCCTTTCTTTAAATAATAATCTGGGACTGTAGCTCATAGAAATGATTGCTTTCTGTTTTTAGAAGTCATTGCTATTTTCAGACACTTACAACTTCATATAATAGTCCAAGAGACTGAAAAACACATTGGTTTTTTTATGCAAGCATATAGAACACTAAATACATCATGTTGCTAATGTAGGTGATTCTTAAACTAATGGTTGTATTTTAGATATATTGAAAAGAACACTTATAGCATTAAATATAGCTTTCATAAAATATAAATATATTATTTATCCACAAAAACTTTCCACCTACAGCAACTAGTGGGAGACTTCAGCTATATACCATTAAGTTCTAGTACTACTGGGCTCCTGAAACGTGACATAACACTGTATAAACTGTTCTTTTATTTGAAACCTTAAGGTGATAAAAATGTTAGGGGCTTTGGGATGACTGTAGTCTTGGGAATAGGAAGATTATTTCAACTGTTGTACCAGATTCATAAATTATTATCTGACAATATGTGAAGGCACTAGGTTATTACATATCAGAATCAGCTAGGTTCTGTCTTGTCTATCAAAGGTCAGAGTTGAACAAGCATCATATTGGTATTGTGAAATGAAAACTTTCAATGCACTGTCCATGTCGCACAAATAGCTATTGGTCCTGCAGTTGGTCCTATGACGAAAATTAATATGACATTTGTTCCTATATGGTACTTTTTATAACTGACATGATTTTCTTTCTGATTCTGTTGTAAACTGGTCAGAGGATAAAGAAAACGAGAAATATCTCTGCATCAATGATAGCAGAAGTCATTTACGAAAGCAAGTGCAGTGTTTCAAGTGCAATTTTGGATTCAATTTACTATAATTTTTTACCCAGAATGCAGTGTAATTGTGACCAAGAGGGGGGTTGAATTGCATCTAAACATGACTGCAACTATAACGCAGCTGTGGCACCATTTCCATCAAAATTACATCTGCACGAGGGGGGCGGAGCTAGCTCGCATCCGGAATGGACGTGTGAGACCGGAGCTCTCCGAGTCACAGCCCGAAAAGCACTGGGAATACTTCCAAAACACCTTTAACAAAAACTGCAGAGGATAGCAGAACTAGCACTACTCACCATGCCGCCAAAACAGCAAGCCAAAAAACCCCCGCAGCAAATGACTGCCTATTTCGCGCCGCACACAAGTCCACAGAGGCAAGCGGACGCCATCTTGGAGTCACAAACGGATCTCGGGGAAGGCGGCGCAGCACAGCCCTCAGGTATATCACCGGTAGATGACCTGAAAAACATGATTAAAGACTTAAAGAGCACACTGCAAGCAGATATAAAGCAGTTAGCAAACGACATAAGAAAAGAGATACAAGACATAGGAGACCGCACAGCCCATATGGAAACCAAAATGGCGGAATATGCAGCGGCCCACAACGATCTAGCAGACTCGCACACACAACTAGAATCCGAAATGGATAAGCTAAAAGATAAAGTAGCAGACCTAGAAGATCGCTCCAGGCGAAATAACCTTAAACTAAGGGGCATACCCGAAACGGTCACGCCAACTGAACTAGAGGCATACCTAAAAGGCCTACTGGAGACCATAATGCCAGAAGCACCACAAACAGATCTAACAATAGACAGGATACATCGCATCCCAAAACCTAAAACAGCGCCAGAGCCAGCACCAAGGGATGTGCTGACCAAAATACATTTCTTCAAAACCAAAGAAAAGCTGCTTCAGGCAGCAAGGAAAAAAGAAGGCTGGCCAGAAAAGTATAAAGGTCTACAAATATATACAGACCTATCCCAAACTACTCTTTCTAGGAGACGAGCGTTTGTGGAGGTGACAACAAAACTCAGGGAACAAAAAATCCCTTACCGTTGGGGGTACCCGGTGAAACTGATAGTCACCCGCAATGGAGCCATCACCACATTATCTACACCCGAAGAGGCCCACAAGGCCATACGGAGATGGTCCACGAATTCACCAGCAAAACGTACCCCACCGAACACCCCGCCATCAAGGCAGCTAACCAGAGAATGGCAGGTGGCGTGAGTATAAATGACTGCACATGATAACTTTATTCCCAGATAAACACAGTCCACAAACCTATGAAGGGCACGAAAGTACTCGGAACACCCCGGGAGACTAAACATCAGTCTCTCCCCCCCCCAGCCCACAAGCCTAAAAGCTTAAGGACATATTAAGGCGCAGATCCGCCACTAAACCACTGCGCCACAAGACAGTACATACGGAATACCACCCAGGAAAAAAAAATGCTAAACTTTTCCGTCTGTCTTGAATGTAAGAATAAGAAACCTACCACTGCAACAAAGTTATGCAAGTTATGTTTTACTGTTTATGTTATATGTTTAATTTTGAGTAACAGACACCAGGTCACTGTACACAATGTATGTCGGTATTTGATAACTATAGCACAACAAAAGAGAGCTCACAAACATGACAAAGTTTTATTCACTGAATGCTAGGGGCTTAAACACCCCACAAAAAAGAAACCTTGCACTGCATGAGGCCCATAAAGCCAAAGCAGACGTCCTCTTCTATCAGGAAACCCACTTTAAAAGGTCAAACCACCCAAACTTTTTAAATAAGCACTACCCCCACAATTTCCATGCCTTCTCCAAAACCAGGTCTAAAGGAGTGTCCATCCTGATTAGTTCCAGGATAGCATTCCAACAGCAACAGGTATTTACAGACCCACAAGGCAGGTACCTAATGGTAAACGGGACGCTAGGGAACCAGCAATACTCACTGATAAACTTATATGTGCCAAATGATAACCAACTGCAGTTCATTACCAGAACCCTAACAAGCCTACTGGAACATCAGAAAGGCAGATGTATAATAGCAGGAGACTTTAACTGCATACTAGACCCCCACCTAGATGTCCAAAGAACCACCAACATTACCACTAGCAAACAACAAGAAAAAGTAGCCAAAAACGCTAGAGATCTTCTCCATAAACTAGCACTAGTGGATGTATGGAGAGCAAAGCACCCACGTAACAGGGAATTTACTTTCCACTCTCCCAGACATGACATGTTCTCTAGAATTGATTACATACTAACAGACAGGCAAACATCAGCTGTTACCACGAAAGCATGGATAGGCCTACAAACCTGGTCTGACCACGCCCCAGTTGGAATAGAAATAGATTCACATAAAGACAGTAGACACCTAGCACCCTGGCGACTAAATGAATCACTGATAACTAATATAGAAACACAAAACCAAATTAAAACATCAATACAAGAATACTTTAAAATAAACACAACTCAGAGTATGGACCCCCAAACAATATGGCTGGCCCATAAAGCCACCCTAAGAGGAGAACTCATCGCAATAGCTAAGGGAATACGCACACAAAATGAAAAAAGACAAAAGAGCCTTGAAAGGAAAATAAAACAAGCAGAAATAGTATACCACAGGAAACCCACACAACACACAAAGAGGCAGCTGCAAGAAAATAAAAAAGAACTAACTCAACTACTGCTAACTAAGACAGAATACAGACTTAAACGGCTGAACCAATTCTACTATACCCACAGCAATAAGGCAAACCGATTACTAGTCTCAAAGCTGAGAAACCAACAAGCCAGACAGAGAATATCACACTTAACAAAAAATGGCACTAAAATTACTGACCCCACCCAAATAGCAAATGAATTTGCATCATTTTATAAATCCCTATACAACTTAGAAAATCAACAGAACGAACCCCAGCCAAGCAAATCCCAAATCATAGAATATCTTAACACCCTACAGCTCCCACAGCCCACTCCTACCCAAACAGAATATCTCAATGCCCCAATCAGCTTAGAAGAGGTACTGCAAGCAATAAAGTTATTAAAGACGGGCAAAGCCCCAGGCCCAGATGGGTTCACAAATATATACTACAAAACCTATAAAGATATACTAGCACCACAACTACTCAAAACCTTCCAAACTATAATGAACACAGGGAAAATAAACCCAGAGTTCCTCCATGCACACATATCCACCATTCCCAAGCCAGAAAAACCACAAGATAACTGCGCAAACTACAGGCCCATAGCACTACTGAACACTGACCTCAAACTCTACTCAAAAATACTAGCCCAAAGATTAAACAGAATTCTCCCCTCTCTCATCAATAATGACCAAGTCGGTTTCATTATGAACCGCCAAGCACCAGATAACACCAGGAAACTACACAACCTTCTACACATAACTAAACAACAAAAATACCCAACCCTCATACTGTCCCTTGACGCTGAAAAGGCATTTGATAGGATCCACTGGGAATATATGACAAACAAACTCAATAAATTCCAACTGGGAAACACGTTCATTAAAGCAATCTCAGCACTTTACACATCACCAACAGCGAAAGTGAACACATCAGGTATCCTGTCCAACACCTTCAAAATTTTAAATGGCACCAGACAAGGCTGCCCGCTATCGCCACTTATATTCGCGTTAATGGTGGAACCCCTAGCATGTAAAATCAGACAGAACCAATACATCACAGGTATTCCAACACAAAACAGCCAACAAACAATCGCCCTGTTTGCAGACGATATTATTCTGACTCTCACTAACCCACAGATAGCAGTTCCCAGCCTCATGCAAGAACTAACAAAGTTTTACCAAATATCATGGTACAAAATCAACGCAGGGAAAACTCAAGCCCTACCAATCAACATCCCACACCAGACCCTCCAACAACTACAACAAACACACAAATTTGACTGGAAAGAGAAATCTATCACATATCTGGGAATTAAAATACCAAAAGATCCCGAACTAATGTTCAGGTTAAACTATGAACCACTGCAAAGACAAATACAAACAGACTATCACAAATGGAAACCCCAAAATATATCATGGCTGGGCAGAATAATCACGGTTAAAATGAATGTCTTACCAAGAATTTTATATTTGTTTAGAACGATCCAAATTCCCCTCCCCATAAGATATATTAAACTGCTCCAAACCCAAATGAACACATTTATCTGGCAAGGAAAAAAGCCACGAATTGCAGCTAGAGTACTGCAACAACCCAAATTAAGTGGAGGACTGGGGATACCAAACCTGGTAAACTATAACAAAGCCTCACTGCTTGAAACTGCCGTCAGGATGCACTGCCCACCAGAAAACAGAAAATGGTTATTAATAGAAACAGGCTTTCTCGATAACTTAATGCTTCCAAACCTGCTGTGGCTACCGCCAAAGGCAAGACCCAAGAACTTAACATTATTACCGACTACGAAACTAACACTACTGAACTGGGACAAAACCAACAAAAAAGGGAAGTTGGGAAAATTCCCCTCCCCAATATCACCCATTACCAATACGCAACGATTCATCCAGGATCTCCCGGTACGGAATTGGCTAGATAAGGGAATATTAACACTGGGAGACTTCTATACCATTAACACCATACTGACATTCCAACAACTACAGGACAAATACCAACTACCAGATAAGGAACATTTTACCTACATCAGGATTACAAACTTCCTAAAACAAAGCACACAGGATTACAAAAATAAACGACAACTTACCAGAATGGAACAACTATGTAGAATTGCCCAAAACGGACCCAGGGGAATTCTATCCACGTGCTATCGAATCCTAATGGAGCTACCCACAGAACACAAACACCCATTCATGTACAGATGGGAGGAGGACCTACAAATAAACCTAACCCCAGAACAATGGACCAATATACTCGACGCGACCTCAGGTGCAACAAAATGCACAAACCACCTGGAATCCTACAGGAAACTACTCTACAGATGGCACCTAACCCCAACTAAAATAAATAAAATTACAAGCACATATCCCCCTAGGTGCTGGAGGGGATGTGGCCAAATGGGCACCCTACTACATATGTGGTGGCACTGCCCAACAGTGGCAGACCTATGGCGGCAGGTGTTCAACCTAATAGAATCGGACCTACAAAAACCACTACCAGCTAAACCAGAAACAGCTCTACTACTACACTTACCGGATAAGACCCCACACCCGTGGAGAAAACTCTTATTCCAAATTTTCAATACAACGACAACATACATAGCGAAACATTGGAAAACGGGAGGCCCTTTTAACATAAACCAAATCACACAGGGACTAAACGCAAGGGCTACAATGGAAAGAATGGCAGCCAGTAAGGACAATAAACAAGCCCAATTTGACACGATCTGGGAACCATGGACGAAATATCAAGAAAGAATTAAAAACGCAACTGCAACTGACGGCAGACTCACACCAGTAGGCTAGCACCAGAAAAATTCTTTGCTACCCACCCCAAGGTTTCACCCTCTCTCAACGCAATCAGGTGTTACACCCCCCCTGGAAAAACAGCTCTATTAAACCTAGAATACTTAATAACAAAACCACAAACCTGGTGTCTGTATAGTTACTGAAAATGTATAAGCCACATAATATGTTACTCCTAAAAGTTATATGTTTACTACCTACCCTATCCCTTACCCATCTCCCCCCCCCCCCCACCTACCCCCCCCACTCTCCTTACCTGGACTTGGAATTAAAGGTCCACGATATCTTTTTTCCACCTTTCTGTCGATCCAAGTAAAGATCATACTGAATGTTAAAGAGAAATGTTAAGAAAATTATAAGTCGAATGTAATTAGAAATTATGCTTAAATGATGCTATGTTATTACTAATGTACATACGAAAATAAAAGAAGTTATAAAAAAAAAAAAAATTACATCTGCACGCCACTCTTTCAGTTTGTCTACTGCACCTATTGATGCAACCAGCAGCAGGAACCATGGCATTAAGCCATATCAAAGGTGGTGGTAGCGCCTCTGCATCACTAGGTGCACTTGAAGGATGGAACACACAGGCAGCTGTAAGTCCCCTGAGTTTCTTTAGGTGCAAGTCTAAAAGGTATCAATTAAAAGCACATTGTTTTGAATTTTGAACACAATACTAGAATAAAAATGGCAGGCCATCACTTAGCAGAGAAATTTCAATTCACCCTCAAACGTTTGCTTCATACCACCCATAACCCAGATATAATAAAATACACCCAGGATAGAATAGTAAACAGACCATGGTTTTATTTCCCAAACAAAATAAAATAAATTTAACAGTTTAGATTGACTAAAATGCATTTAAATGAAGCCTTTAGCAACATTAACAAATAACCTCATGCCAACCAAAAAAAAACACCTACCTCAGCAATATGGGGAGCTTATAATGTTTGGCCATTACTATGAAACTAGTTAAACAATTTTTTAGAGCCACAGCAGTTTTGCAATTACTTAATTCCTCTTTATCCTTTTGTTTATTATAGTTTACAGTAGTCGGAGGTGTCTCACAATTTAATTAGGCTATTGATAGACTAGGGAGCAACTTAAGGGAAGTAGCATGCACAACCACTACAACACACATTTGTATTTTTCTTTTTTAAGAAAATATTTTGAGTGAATACTGTCAGGAGTGCCAGTTGGTGGTCTTTTTCACTTTATTTTCCAAAATGGTGGCACCCAAGGCTGTCACATGGGACGTGGTGTTGCATAGGGGCATCATTGTGTCAGTGCATGACTTCATTGTGTCTCCCAGTGAAGTCATTGCACTGTGATTTGCTGCCCAATTCAAAATAAAAGGAGGCAGAGGACTGTACTTCAATGCCCGATTATAGGACTTTTCTTGTAAGTACCTGGGTGCATTCTAAATAATTGATTCCCTGGTTTCTGACATGCATGTCTGATTCTGACTACTCTAATTGCTGTCTGCCCTGACCTGTGTCTGAAGTTCAACTGAGAAACTCTTTGGCTACTGCGTATTGGACTAATCTGCCTGCCTGAACTCAGCTTACTCAATAATTCTGACTTCAACCCTGGTAAGGGGTTGTTAATCATTTATAAATTACCCATGCTGTTACCCATGTATAAAACAAAAAGTGGAAAGTGCATGAATAGTGCCACTGGAGACATGGTATGAGCCAACCACAGCATAATAAAAAGGTAAGACATAGTTTTAGTGAAGCTATTTCTGCAACAATTCTGCTTCAGTTATAAAAAGTTTGCACAATATAATTCTCCGCCATAATTCAAACACTGTTATTGCTCTGGTACCCTGGGAGTTTGACATAATCAAATACATTGTAAAACATTCAATATTTACAGTAAATTCATTGAGAAAATGTAAGAATGAATATGAGTCTTCACAACAGGAATCAGGAAATTGATAATTCATTATTGGATGTCATTTTTCTAGCATGCTTCCTGTAAATAATGCATTTTCCTAGAAAACAAAAAAGAATGTATCATCAGAGGATCTTTTGGTAAAATAACTGATTTTGACTGTGCCAAAAAAAAAAAAAAAATTATCAGCCTTAAATAGGCAGCCGGGGGGGGAAGTACAAAAGAGATTGAAATGATACAAAACTAAAAATCGCTGTTTTCATCCAAATCTGATAAGTCAAATATTTGTGTATAACAGAACTGTCAGATCCAAGGGTAATGATTCATTTAAACTCATTCAGTGGAATATGGCCTGTGTCAGCAAACTGCTTTAAGGCATGGCAAGTTATTACCAATTCAACATCAATGTTTATAGATGTCTTCTGTGTATGTGTACAATCATCCTACTCCTTTGTGCATAATATCCCACTTTATTATCCAGCATGATTTTACCAAGATTGCAAAGAGTTCAAGATTCCAAATAGTTATTGTATGCACAGTACAGATAGCTTTCCATCAATAGGAAAGCTAAGTTAAACGGTTGGCAGGCCCTAACTGTTTATAAAATGTCGATATATTGTAAAGCATGGTATTTTAATAATATTTGCAATTTCAGTGCATCTTTTGTAAGCACTTCAAGTTATTTTAACAAAAGCATTGTACTGCATCCCATCTGAGCCTCAGAATCTGAAAATAGTCACCGACAAAACAATAAGACAAAATCTTATGACTAGAGCTGCCAGCTAACAGGACAGACATAAATGTCCTTATACTGTGTGCCTTACAAGCAATTATTTAAATGCACACTGCTGCTGATTATACTATTATTTAACATGCTTGCAAAATGCAGGTTTCATTCTTGCGATGTCTGCTATGTTTACTTTCCCTTTAAATACACTTATTTTGGGGTGCATTGCATACGTTTTACTGTGAAATGTATAATAAAGTTACATTTTAGATAAATAATATAAAATTGTTACACTAAAAGCACAACAAAAAGCAACAGTTATATTTACAACATTTAATCCCCCTGGCTAAAGAATTAATCCCCTTTATTTTTGTGGAGCAGTTGTTGATCGCCCCCACATCTCTGACTTATTGTGCTTCAGCGCCTGTCTGGACCAGCCAATTTGCTGAAGCTTAATACACAATAAATGGCTGGTGGTAAGCCTGACACATTGCCTGTTTGTTGTACAATAAAGCATTGTTTTTATCTAATTTTTACTTTATGCTGCTGGATTGCTGTTTTACATATCATGCAACATGACCATTTCATCTGAAATATATTAAAGAAATGTTCATAAGTAACAGAAACATATTATGTAAGTATAATATTATGTCATTGTTTGCTAATGAAAAAGAAAAGAAAAAAAACTCAGCCTACCAGATAAACTAATTAAGAAGGGCAAAATTAGAACCCAAGGACCCAGGTATGAAATGTGGTCCTGCTATCTCCTGGTTTTCACCCATCTTTTTGCTCAGCTTCAGATGTATCTGTATCTTAGGCTCAATATAACCTCCTGGCTTGTTACAACAACACTGTACATATCACAATACTTACAGTCCGTTATTTTTCAGAGAACTTTAGAGTCTCATCTATGAATGCAAGGTCAAGTGCAAAAGGCTAGTTCTGTTGCAAAATCGAGAAGCTTTTGATTATATTAAGAAAGGTACTTGCTCCTTTGCAGCTTGCAGTGAGAGCCAATAGTGTGATGAATTACACACAAATACAAGCATTGATGCAAAGGGAATCCTGGAATTTGCACATATTCCTGTATTCTTAAATGGGCCTTCCTCATGAAAGGAAGGATGAGACTCACAGAAAGTTGCAAGTAATTATCATCATATTCAGTTTGAACCTTGTGAAATACTAGACAATTTATAGCTGCAAGCAAGTTTTTTCTTCTTTGCCTCTATTTCCTAGGCCATGTTTATATTTGAATGTAAGCTCCATCCCTAGACCAGGCAAGAGAACAGATGTCTATATATTGCTTATGTTCTCCAGGCACCACGTGCTTACTCTGGTCACTAAAGGTAATTGGCTAATAGGCCAGGCTGATTAAATGAACTTGCCTTTTGCCTCCCTTCCAAGCCCTTCCCAGACCTTAAATTTTGAATACAATTACTTTGCCCTGCAGCTACATAGCATGATCTGTTAATTAGCAAGAAAACAGCAAAAGCCAATTGTTACATTGGCGAGTCACAAGATTCTAACTACATCTACTGCTACAACCAGAAAATTTTGCTCCCTTTTTGTCATATATTTGTTTTGCCATTAAAAGGTGCTTATTTCAGAAAGCTGTAATGCTTAATAGGCAAAGGCTCCATATGCATACAAAGTTTAGAAAATCCCATGCCATAAAATGTTAATGATATCATTAGACCTTAACGGCTTGGTTTTATAAATGATTGAATGGGCAAGAAATGAGAGAGCAGGAAGGTCATTTACATAAAGAAACTCCATCTTATTATCTGGTAATCTGAGTAAGCAGGCAATACTGGCATGCAATACATTGATAAAACTATGCAGGGGATTTGTTGCACAAGTGCATAGAAGTTACACAATTGTCAGCAGAAAAGAGTCAAAATGCTGCAAACAGCATTTTCCAAATGACAGTTTTCTATTGAAAAACAATGCTGGCAAAAAGCGAACCCATGGAAAGACAGTATCAAAACCATTAAATGAGTTACATTTTGTTTTAAGTCTAAAACTAACCATTCAAGAACTTCAGATTGACCAGTGACTGATCCAGTGGTTAAATATAACTAATATATACTAATTTCTCACACACATGGCCAGCCATATTGCATTAAAGGAGAAGGAAAGGCTAATAAAGAGTTAATCTCAAGCTGCAGGCATATCTTCAGTTCTCTCAATAGTGCCTTTAAGTCTCCCTATATTTCTCCCAATCAGATGATCAGAAGTCTCATAGGGAAAAAAAACGCTGAGTTCTGTAAATAAATTTCCCATAATGCTCCTGCACCAAGACCAAGACCGGTGTACATGCTCAGTGTGTAAGACTATGAGGAAGCTTCCTGCTGATTGGCTTATTTCACATATTCCTAAGGGGGGGGGAGGGTGTCCTTAGCATTCTTGAGGGAGGGGGGAGCAGGAGAGAGGAGAGAGCTGCATGTGTCTGGCACAGGAAAACAAAGAGACAACAAATCCTGTTTCTTCTGAAAGAGAACTCAGTGCAGCGTTTCTGTGAGTGCTTCTGGCTGTGAGTGCTTATGGCTGTATTTACATAGACCTTTCTGATAAAGCTTACTTAGTCTTTACCTTTCCTTTTCCTTTAATCTACTCATTTTGCCAATGAGATCTCTAGGTCTTGCTGTGTGGGTAGCTCCTGTTGTATGTGAATCTACAGATTCTTTCCCCAAGAGAACCTCAAGACAGGTTGTTAGCACAGAATAGACTTTCTGTTCAGCCAGGCTGTGTATTTTAAAAAGACTGCAGATGGTTTGTTGAAACTGCATCCTGCACCCAAACTTCCAGCCGTATTCATAGTTATATAGTAAAGGTGGCCATACATGCACCAATATATGTTTTGTATGATAATTGGGGTGTGTATCGTGGGAGGCAAGATGACCGATATTGGTAAAAGCCTTGGATATCGGCTGTATTGTCGATTTGACAGCACTAAAATTTTGATTGGGTGCCTTTGAAGATGCCCAATGCTGAATCAGCAGATAGGGGTAAATAATTCCTTTGTTTTTTTCCTGTATATCTGACGATTCAGCACTTAAAGCTAGTAGAGTGGACGAACAATCTTTCCCTCGACCAGTGGTCGTGGGAAAGATCATAATTGTAGCGTGTATGACCACCTTTACATCAAAACCATATGCATTTTGTATGGTTATATTCTTGAAAAAGTAAGACCCAGGAGAATGTATTGAATCAATGAGCTTGTTACAGAAGTTAATGAATTAAAGGCTTGCTCATTTACACAATGTCAAATTGTGCTGTTTCGTTATGGATAATGGCATGTGTTTGTTGAGCCAGCAACTAGAAGTATGTCATCTGTACAGAGGTTTTACAGTATTTAATTGAACTTTATTTTATGCTGATGATTAATATAACATAACACCTTCTGAGGTTTACAGTTTCTTGTTAACTATAAGTGCAAATTTATAAAAGGTATGAAGTTTTATCAGCTGTAGTGTCTAAAAATTGTTCAAATGTAGATATATATTTCCAAATAAAAAAGTCACACATTTCTGCTTTATGAAGTTTTAAATGCGATTAGGGAAAAGACTTTACAAAAAGTAATATTGGGAATTGTGGTTCTCTAGGCCTCTAGGTCATGTTCCAACAAGCATAACTGTATAACTGGCTTGTTGTGACATCAGAACAAGAGGAATATAAAATATAATCTGTATATAATAATAAAAATAATAATTATTATTTTCAGCAAGCACCATATGATAAATTACATGCAAGTGCAAACATTGACACAAAGGGAAGGCTGGAATTACCAGAAGCCTTCACCTTTTTGTAATTCCAAAGTTCCATTAACAGGTTGCATTAAAATGTGCTACTGGTTTTTGCCAAGTAAATTTTATTAATATTGCACGCCAAAAGTGATGCCATTACAATTTAAATATGGGGCAAAAAGCACTGGACAGGGACTGGCGAACAGGACCAAAGAACCAGGCAAGGACTCAGGAAGCAAGGCAGGAACCAGGTAGGGAGAATACAGTAACAGGCAGGATCAAGCTCAGGAGCTCAGGAGCTTTAATGATCAAGCAGCTCACTTTGGTACGAGGCAGGCTTAAAATAGCCCCTTAATTGCTAGGTCACAGGCACATAGTTGTAACAAGGGAGAGGGTGAGAATGAACATACAATAGCCAATGAAAAGTTACCAACATTAGGGGTCAGATTTACTAAATTGTGAGATTAGAGCTTAACACAGAAAAATCAGCTACATTTATTATTGGGTTAAAGTTAGATTTCATCATTTGATAAATACACATCGTTTGAGAAATCCAACAGGAATGATTATAACGTGGGAGAATTTTTTTGAGGTGAGCTTTAATCTTACATTTTGATAAATCCCTCCCCTTATATGTAAGGCTGGCTCCCACAGGTCTCCAGGGACATGGTAATGCACAGCCCCATTATCACACAGTCCAGAGTTTGAAAATAGATCCCAACATTACATTGCTTGTAACTTCTCCCTGTTATTTTTTGTAGCCTATTCTGGCATGTATGCATTTCTGGTATCAAAAATCCTAAAGCTAATAACCTCAAAAAAAACAGGGAATGATATTCATCTGTGTATATATATATTGTCCTCTACTCTTCTGCCTTGTGATTTAACACTACTATAGACTGGAAGGTAAGTCCAACACTGAGGCTGATGATCCACCACTGCCACCAGCCTGTGACAGGCTGGAATGTGGTAAAAGCTCTGGCTTTAAAAACTTAAAAGTGAAAGTCTTATATCATATTGTCAATCAGCTGATTTATGTGGAAGGCATGCTATTTAAGGTTTACAATCTTTTAAAGCACTTAAAAGACTGCCATATAGTGGCATATTCCTGTGTAACATGACCATGGACACATGAAAACTGTAGTCCTTATAAAAATCACTTAACTTGTCCATTTGGGGGTTGAAATGCTCCCCCTTTGAAGTAATATATTCATTTTTAAGTTTATGTCTTTGTGTCTTTGTCAACATATGGGTGAGGGCTGGTATAACAATCTTTAATGATGTTGTGATGGCAAGTGTAAACAATTTCGTAGACTCAAGAATTATTTTCAATAATAGAATATATGAAACTTGAAAATGTTTTTAATCGCTGGCAAAATATGTTACTGTGGTTGGCGCCTTCTTTCATGTATTTTTAGAGTGCCTGCAAAATCAGAAATTTCTGAGAGACCTGTTGATGTTGAAGTAATCACTTCTTCCCTACGCAGAAGCTTGTCTATATCTCTGGGAATTTTGGTATAATGAGGTGCCTGGCTATGAGTTCAAGAACTTTGGAAGTGTCTTAATTGTTCAGAATGTAATGGACATCCCCAACCCAGCTCCCTTTCCTGCTTCATTTGTCTATCTAATTCTTTTTCTTCTTCTTCCTTTTCTCTTTCTGTTTAGAATTCAATACATAAGAATGCTTTACAAAACAAATGTTATATTAAATTATAACAAATAAATGATGTTTTTAGTTTAACTGCTATAGGCAAATGATAGAAAAACCTTCTACTCATTTTTTATGGGATGGAAATTCAGTGTTCTTATACCCTGATACATATACCTGCACATGGATTTATTACTGAAACTACAGTAATTAAGCCACATTTAACATAAAAAAATGGTGAGATGGTAACCTTATAAAGAACCTAGCTCATTATAAGAAAGTTCAGAGAAAGCCAGCAAAAAAGAGAATGTATCTGCTGATGATTACTGCTTGGCTGCAGCTTTTCTATACTGTATATACAGTAGGAAGGACAGGATCTGATTCAGAGGAGACGCAGCTGAAGGGAGTTTCCCTCCAGACCCTTAGTTCAAATAAAAAGATTCTATCAGCTTTGTGCTTGTTTCCCTGCTGTGAGATTAAAGGATGGTGTCCATGAAAAATGAAGGGATAGGTCAGTGTCAAATGAGTTATTCAAGGATCTGATCCTGAAATAGCTATACCTATTAGAGCTTAAAAATAAACACCCTGCATAGAGGGTTTAACATGGCACATTGAAATAGCTTGAAGAAACAAGTGGAAAAACAACCTGTTGTGATACAGGGTACCATTCTAAATCAAAGAAGTACTAGTTCCACAGTAGAGATATAGATACCTGGACACTAAAATAAATCCTTAGATGGTATGACCCCTTTTTTAATTAATTTCCCAGTGTACTTTACTATATACGTAAATTAACTTGTTAATTGCTTACAAAAAATGGCGCAAAGTGATGCAAGCTGATTCAAGAGAACAGCGAAAAATTAAAGAATGGACTAGGTAAAGTCACAATTATGTATTGTTTGAGGATGCTGCTATGGTGAGTGGCACACAATGCTGTTGGTTGTAATAATTCCACTCTTTTATCTCTTGTTTTATAGATTATGACACCAAGAACTTACAAAATGATTGTGTGAGTTATAAGTTCTCCACATTGCCAATGAAAAAACAATCAGTAACTGTTACCCCTGCTGAGTCGCTGTGATGTTCTCAGAGGAAATATATGGCAATTTAACTGGCGCATTTCTCATAGGTGCAAATTGAAGATGCAGTAAGAGCATTTATTGTGCAAAAAAACAAGGTATCAGCCAAGTGGAGTAGTGCCTTGCATTATAAGGCTTTCATTTATACATTTTATTCCATTCGAAGACTACAATAACTGTAGGTAATTATATTGTATTTTTGGGATTCCAGGAATTTGCCATCACAATCTCATCCAGGAGAGCATTCCCCAAAAGAACTGCCCACATGTTAAAGAGAATGTTGCTTTGCTTCATTTAGGTTTAGTAAGAATTCTACTTTTTGTACATCATTCCTCCTTTCAGCTATTTTCTTTCTTAAGGAAAATAAGGTTTCCCTATAGTACTGGCAGAGTATCTAATGACTTTAAAAGGGTAGTGTATCACACTCCTTCAGTATGCCAAGGATTAAAGTTCAGCTTGAAATTTGTTTTATAATATTGTAAACTTTTAGATCATTTCAGGAAAAAGAGTGAGAGGGAATATTTTTGCAATAAAAGTTTTATGTGTCTGTGATCATTTTTCATTGCTCTTTATGTGTTTCTACTTCATTACTTCAAACATTCTCTTGTGCAGGGCAAAGCTAGGCTGTAAGATACAGTTAGTGCACAGCTGTCCTTAAAAACATCATGTTTCCCTTGTGCTTGAAAGGATTTTTTTAATCCATTTTGTGTTTAAATGGAGCCATAATTGTTTGATTATTGTATGGCAAAACATTTTCTTAATGGTTTTCTCTAAATCAAAATGCTTTAGAATAATCATAAAATCCACAAGTCAAGACATATATTTTCCATCAGTTTTAGCTATCCAAGTAAGTGGAAATTTTCATTTGAATAAAAACAAAAGTATCTGTTTCCTACGAAGCTAGATGATGTATCTATAAGGAAACAAAGCAGAGCTCCCTTATGCTGAAGCCAAAAATGTTGCGCTGAGACATGCCCAGGGGCACCTGAGACACTAATTGGTGAATACTTACAGCTTTTACCTCACAGTAATTACTTGTAACTGGGTAAAAGCTGAGCTTCCTACATATTGTATGCCTAGGACGAACACTGAACATAGGACTACATGTGCTATAGGAAGTACCGCAGCAACTGTGTAGTCATAGTTGAATAACAAGCACAATAATTTGAATAATTTGAAGCTTTCTGGATAACAAGTTTCTGACTAATGGATCCCATACCTGTATTTCTGTTATCACATTAATAATGAAACAGCATCTTGTACTTGAGTGTAACTAAACTGCATACATCCATAATGGAGGCAAAACAATCCAACTGAATTTAAATGTTTTAGCAGACTTGACGTATGGGGATTCAAATTATGGAAAGATCCTTTACCCAGAGATAAAGATTCCTTACCCCTATCTAAAAACATATATTGCATCTTTTTCTCTTGAGTGTATAATATTCCTCTAAATAAATAAGCTGCGTTAAACAGGTTCTTTTAAAATACATATTATGAAACTGTGAAAGAAAACGGCACTTTTTAAGGTACAAGCATATTAATATCCTCTCCCTAAAGAATGTCAGAGCATTTAAAAAAGATGGTTATTGATCATGTCTTTAATTTATTATAGTTTTCAATTATGGTGTTTCAGCTAAAACTTCTACTATTATTGAGATGTCTTACAATTCATCATAAATTCTAGCTGAATAAGTAAATTATATGAAACAAAAAGGAATTCAACCTGACTGCCAAATCTTTTTTTTTTTTTACTCAGAGACACAGCTTATGTAGCATATATCAGTAGCTAAACCCCTTAGCATAATAACCAATATTTTAAAAATATAAATGATGAGCTTATGCAAAAGCAAGTTACAGAATAATCCTTTGCAGTTTCATATTCAAGTAGCTATTGACATGGAATCTTGAATATGTGTGATGAGACTGTGGTGATCAGTTCAGAGGATTTGATTTTGGATGGGTGATATTTATAATACTAGAAAGGGAAGTTTGAGAACAAATTTCATGTTGGTTTGAAAAACGTGAAGTCTAGTGATGAGCGAATCTGTCCCGTCATTCAAAAGATTTGCGAAATGGCATAAAAACAGGGAAAATTTTGTGCATAAAAAATGCATGACTCGTGATAATTCTTTTTTTGACGCGAGAGACAATTCTTTTTGACGCGAGAGACAATTCTTTTTGCAATACGTTTGCACAAAAATTTTTTGACAAGCGAGAGAAATCTTTTTTGATGCTCAACAGTTCTTTTTTGATGCTCAACAATTCTTTTTTGATGCTCAACAGTTCTTTTTTGATGCTCAACAATTCTTTTTTGATGCTCAACAATTCTTTTTTGGTGCTCAACAATTCTTTTTTGATGCTTAACAATTCTTTTGTCACAGCAACAATTTTTGGACGCAAAGCAAATTTTGATGCCCATCTCGCGAATAATCAGCCAATGGCGAAATGCAGAAATTTGCTGCAAATCCATGCCTGGTGAATTTTTTTCAACCATCACTAGTGAAGTAACTGAATGCAATTTGATTGGCTGTTGTTGGCTCCACCCAGTTTTTCTAACCTTGGACCAAAGTTATATTGTAAAAACCACTGTGCAAAGTTTGGGGACCCTGGTTTTAATAGTATCTGAATGTAAATATCTGAATATAAATTTCTCCACTGAAAGTCAATTTAGTGACATCTAATTGGCAGCTGGTGGCTCCGCCTTCTTTTTCTAACCTGGAACTGCAGTTACCCAGTGACTAACTCTGCAAAGTTTAGGGACCCTAGGATTAATAGTTAAAGAATGGCAGCAGTTTAAATTTAAACCAATAAAAGTCAGTAGGTGAATTGTGATTGGTAGTTTGTGGGTGTGCCCACTTTTTATAACCTTGAGTCAAAGACACCCAGACCTTACTATTAATATTTGAAGAATGGCAGCAGTTTAAATGTAAACCAATGAAAGTCTATAGGTGAAATCTGAATGGCTGTTGTTGGCCCACTTTTCTAAACTTTGGACATAGTCACCCAGTGACAAACTGTTCAAAGTTGGGGAACACTGGCATTAATTGAAAAATATAAAATCTGATTGCCTGCTGGTAGCTCCGCCCACTTTTTCAAACCTAAAACTGCAGTCCCCTAGTGACCCTGGTGTTAATACTGTGAGAATGGCAGAACATTGAATTTCCCCACTGAAAGTCAATAGGTAAAATCAGATTGGCTGTTGGTGGCTCTGCCCAATTTTTCTAACCTTGAACCGCATTTACCTGGTGCCAAATCTGCAAAGTATGGGGACTCTGGTGTTATTAATGTGAGAATGGCAGCAGGCTGAATCTCCTCCACTGAAAGTCAAAAGGTAAAATCTGATTGGCTGTTCATAGCTTCACCCACTTTTGGGCATCCAACAAATATCATATTTTCATTCAGACCCCATAACTACGTGATTCAAGTTTGAAGAGTGAAGCCTCAAAGTTTGGCAGCAGTTTAAATTTCCCCATTAAAGTCAATTGGTGAAATTTGATTGGCTGTTGTTGGCTTCTCCCACATTGGGTCATCCAACAAATGTTGTTGTTACATTTGGGTTGACCTCATGATTATGTTATTCAAGTTTGGGGGTGTAGCTTCAAAGCTGTAAGTGTGGCAGCAGTTTGAAATCTTCCCTGTCAAAGTCAATGGGAAAATTGTGGTGTTCGGAACAGCGCCACAAAAAGACAGGGTAGGGATCGCTTAGAAACGCACAAGCAACCTGCTCCACTATAGGGCAAAGAAGTGTGGAGAAGAAAAAGCAGAAGAATAAGCTGAAGTGGAAGAACAGTATGTTGGATTTTTCAAACCAAGTCATTTACCATTTTATAGTCAAGAGTGTGTCATAAATTATGCGCTGCTACTGAATGACTTGAAAGTAAATGTACTGTACCATGTTTGTAGTTTATAAAGATGATCTGAATGGATGATCAAGACATAATGGGTAGATCACAGATGTCAGAAAAACATGCTGAATATACTCAAGAGGGAACTGGAGCAAAAAACATGGCATAATGGAGTATGCTGTATTTAACTCTATGTTAGAAAGAGCAGACTTTGTTTTGCAAACTGTATTTATTTAAATTATAATATGTGAATTTATAAAATGTGAATTTCCTATAAATGATATCCTTGCTCAGTGATGTCACTAAAACTTGTGTATTATAAAAATAATGTACCCAATGGTGTAAAATATTATGTCACATATAAATCACAGAGAAGTTCCATGACCTGCATTAACTCACTCGGGCTTTGGCCTTGGGCCTCTTGCTTTTTACATGGTCATGGAACTCCTCGGTGACATATAATATCCTCACATTTTACACCACTGGGTACATTATTCACTGCAGCTCTCTTAGCTCCAAATGAGAGATTGATTTCCTAATAAAGAATATAGACAAAGTGTGGAAAAAATTCAAACAATGTAGAGCAAGTTACAACAGAAAATGACAGTAACACAAAAACAACATCAATAAAAATGTTAAATATATACAATATAGAATAACATCCATAGTCTGTAATAAAACAGTGACCTTCGATGCTTACATTCTCATACTATATTAGAACATTTGTTTGATTCACCAATGCTATTTGAAATAAGTACCCTTCAAACTTAAAAGCATTGTTTTTTTAACTGATCAAGGACATTAGAGACAAACATCTCCAGGGATGTTTCCCATAACAACCAATCGCAATTAGATTTGAATGGTCATCTACGAGTTAGAAAACAACAGCAAAGATCTGATTGGTTGCTATGGGCAACATCAATGGCGAAACACAGAAATTCACTGTGAATCCATGCCTGATTCTGATAAATGTTTTTAGCAACAGGTTCTAAGTGACTAAATTAAATCTTTGCTGTCCCTAAGCAAGGTGGGTCAAGTTTACATCTGTATCTATACTTGGTAGTATTAAGTGTGCATCTCCATTTATGTGGGAAGCAGACATTTGTGGGTCTATTCTTGCTGTATAAAGACAGTTAAGCAGAAGGTGAAGGCCGAGTGAAGATATGGGTTTCTGGATAACGGATCACATACCTGTATATGCAGAATCAAGTGTATTTAGCAGAGACAGGATGATGAAATATAGCGTATAAAAAGTAAATATCATAATTATATAATGTGATTTAATAACACATTTGGAAATATCTAGGGGCAGATTTATTATGCTGTGTAAAAAAACGGCTACAAAATTTCGCCTCACATTTGTCACGTAAAATCTGGGTAATTTTTTACAAGTTTTTTCTCTGAGTGACTTCCATTGGAAATAACGGCATCAAATCTGGTATTTGGATGGTGTAAAATAAAACACACCTTGATCATTTTTGTCTTTTATTTTGCACACCTTTTTACACTGTTTTTGGCTTCATTTTATGCAGCTGAATAAATAGGCTCCATTATGTAGATATCTCTTTACAATAAACTTTAGCTGTGCTTAGTAAGGGATCCTCATTTCACCAAGAGAAAAGAATATTATAGTAAAGTCTCACAGAACGAAGAATCTTGCAAGATAAGCTTCGATTTGCATTCCATAATTATTATTTTTTTTTCAACTGTTTTATATTAGCAAAGAATCTGTCACCTTGCAGCAATTTCACATTTACAAATAAAGTAATTAACATCCACACTTGTTATGCTCATTTAGTTTTGCTTGGAGGGGAAATATCTAATGCTTGAATTTCAAATTAACTTTAAACACTCTTATTAAGGGCTCAAACACAAGCAAAATTAAGTTAAGAAAACACATTACAGTTTTCTACTACTTTATAGTGTATAATATGATTTTTATTTATTGCATAAAGCAGGCTGTTGAGGCTGGAAGACAAGGGTGTTAAAAAATTATGTGGTGTAATGCAGAAAATGTGACAATTTAAATTTTAATTAACTTGAAAGTATTACTGAAAACTGATTGTAATTATTAAACCTTAGCATTACGTTATTACTTTCCATTTTCTTAAGTTATCATCTGAGATTTAACACACAATGTACCATAATTCTGAATTGTGAAAAAAGACTCAATTCAACAGATGGCCAAACGCTTTTCCATTTATACAGCAAAAATGTAATTCAGCTTCAGTAGCAGTTTTGTGGGTTTAGTAATATGGATTGTTCTATTTCCAGTTTCTGCATTTCTGCATTTCTGCATTCAGCATTTATCCTCTCCTAGGCTTAAGACATGAGACCACCATGCCATGTGATTGAGCTGTATAATGATCTACAGTGGCAATGGCACATCAAATGCCCATCAGTTTCTATCTTCTGGGTTCCAAGTGCCTAGGGGAGGTTCAGCTGCCACTATTGGGTACTTCGGGTGGAATTATTTTTTTGTGACAAGGAAGAACAGAAATAAGATGAGATATTTTACCAGGTACATTGCATAAATTATTTAAGCTAATCTTGTGATTGCAATAACTCTTAAATTGCCAATGTAGCAAAAAATTACTATTCACAGCTGATACAAACACTTATAACCATTACTTTTCTTTCCCTAAAGCTTCAAGTTACTGTTTCCATTATAGCTTGCTATTCCCATACACACCAGAGTGTTTTATTGTAGCCAGTTGCTTAGGTCTGTCTGCAAGCAGGACTTAAAAAACCTAATATGTTTGAAGTGAAAGTGCTTTTGCTCTTTTGGGTGCCACCCTGATGCACAATTATAACTAGATAGGCATGGGGCCAAGTGTAGTGTTTAGCAACATTCTCACAGTAATATACTATATACCAAAGTGAATTACACCTTTGTCAATAAGGAGCAAAGTAAGATAAGGGCTTATTTAAGCAATGCAAAATTGTTCCCATCAGTAACAAAATACACAGAGCTTGCACTTGAGCTGGTGCAGGCCAGCTAAATTCTGCTCCTCTTGTATAGAGGTCAGTGGCTTAAGAGAGGCTTACTACTTAATTCCTGTCTTGATTAAAGTGCAAGTAGGATAATGCATGGAGTTCTAAGTGTTGCACTACAGAAAATTACATGCTGTTAAGCACAACTTTCATTGGCCATTTAAGGAATGTCCATGTTGCTGGCCCCTTTCTTTGGGTTTCAGTGGTATTACTATAGAAGAAGTGGTCAAGTGGGGGGGGGGGGGGGCAGCGGACAGGGTCTGCTTCCTCTATAGCTGTGTTACTGTCTATAAATTTTTGCATACAGGCTCAAGCAACCTGGCAGGGGGCAGATAGGTAGGTTGCTGTCATCTGCCCTCCCCCCCAAAGATTTTTTTTTGTGGAGGGGAGTTAGGCAACACATCATTGACTGTTGAGGTCCTTGCTGAAGATCAGAAATTTCATCTGGCTAGATACAAAAGAGAAGAAGAGGTGCTGCAAAGATGCAATTTGGGCAAAAACATGGCAATTTGTGTGTTGCCTCTCTTAATAGAAGAGCTCCTATTGTGTTCCAAAAGTGATGGGAATAGTGTTGCTCATTTACTTTGTGACCACAAAGCACAATGGCTCCTTACTTTATAAGTAACACTTCTGATAATTTATCATTTTTACACTCCCCCTTTAGTCAATAATATGAACATTTAATGACAGCTCATTGGGCCACTGTAAAACAATCAAAGGTTTTATAAATGTAGGTAAATGCTATGTAAAGAAAGAGTTACTGTGTTACAACTGATAAAAGATTGTTTTAGAGTTTTGAACTAAAGCAACAGAGTTATAAATCTATTTCAAGCCAGAACAAATTTAATCAAATATTTACCTGGAGCCCAGTACATCAAAATGCATTTGAGTTTTGTTGCTTTTGTTACTGAGCATATAAGACATAAAATTACGGGCACCTAAAAGGGAAAACATAATATAACTAGGCAGATGAAGTTGAGGTTAAGGAAACTGTCTGGAAAATAATTGTAGCTGTTGGTTATTTGTTTGCTTTATCCAAAATTGGATTTTAATAAATAGATGTTATTAGAATGCCAAAAGGCAAACCTTTTGTTCATAAACACAGCGGTTTATACCGAGTATGAGAGGTACAATTATAATTTAATCATTTAATTAAACTTGCACGTTATAAATTAAGGAACAAAAACTGTGCATTTCTGAGTGGCTGAAGAATCTTGCTACAAAAAGTATAATGCTGAAGAAAGGTTAAATGTATTTTCAATGGCTGAAACACTACTATGTTTAAATGCCTCTCAACGTATTTGGGAACAAATAAGAATCTTCCTATATTTATCTCTGACTACTATGCCAATACCTTTGTACTTACATAATGAATACACACACTGTATTTGGTCATACTGGAATCACTGATACTAAATTGTTAGGAAAGATAAAAGTTATAGATAAATAGCTAGGTATGTAAGTCTCTGTGTAATGCAAAGGTTCCTTCCTTTTCTAAAGCTAATGCAGCAGAAATAATAATCCTTGAGCCGTAAGTGGTGCAGCATATTTTTTGCAGTTGACACTATAACAGTTTTCTAGTCCAACTTAGATTCCTGTGAAGTTATGTGCAAGAATAAGTTTTTTTTAGATTTTCCACATTTGCTAGCCATTTTCTGCTCATTCTAGCCATTCATTTCTCTGCATCATAATTGCTATAGAATGATCTGAGAAAATACAAGTACAGGTGTGGGACCTGTTATACAAAATGCTTGGGACCTGTGGTTTTTCAGCTAAGGGGTTTTTCCATAATTTAGATCTCCATATCTTATGTCAGGGGTGTCAAACTCAATCACATAAGGGGGCCAAAATCTAAAACACAGGCTAAGTCGTGGGCCAAATTTTTTATTAATATACTTAATAAAATACTAAGGGGTATATTTATCACAATGTGTAAAAAGTGGAGTAAGACATTACCGATGATGTTGCTCATAGCAGCCAATAGATGCTTTGCTACTGTTGAAATCTGATTACTGATTGGTTGACCTTTGGAATGGAGATGTTGCAGGCTACCACATCTATTTAGCTATTTTAGGGATGCTGGGAGTTCCAAAGCTTCTGGACTGTGCTTAACTCAGTTTCTGAAGAAGCAATGCTTGTGTGTATACAAAATTAGTTTTTTAATCTGCTCTGTTGATTGACTTTGTATGAACAACAGAGATATGTTAAAAATGTGTAATCCTGTCAGCAGTGCTTTGCAATGTTATGTAAGCACTCCAAGCAGGAAGCTATGTCTTATAAAAACACATTCGCTGTAGTGAAATGAAAGTAGGTTGTTTTTGTTGTTTTTTCTAATGAGGATATGCTTCTTAAAGCACACTTGTATTGAAATAGTTGCTGACCTGCAAGGTGTAAGGGAGTTTTAAAGCACATTCCTGTCAATCAGGAAACAGCAATCACAAGAGGTTCTATAATACAAGACAAGGGAATGCTTGATAAGGTACAAATGATTTCTGATAAGTGGCAGGGCAGTCAACACAAGACATTGCAAAAACAGATAAGCATTCTGCCTTTGCATAGTGTCTATTCAATCATCTGCCTATTCATGCCTTGCATAAATAATCAAATATTTTGTTATGCTTACATTGAAACTAAAATTAGCTGGAAACTAGCTAAGCCTCCATTTTTAACATCATTTGCTTACTAATCCATTATTATCCAGTAATTATCAAATATATCTCAGATAGCTGATCTTTATTGTATAAATCTTATATTGAAAGTTTGCAGAGAAACTATAACATCAAACTTTAGATCTGGACATTTTTTATTATAACACAAGATGGCAAATTTCAAAACTTGAGCTGACCCCTCGCAAAAAAAATAAAATAAGTAAATAAGATTTTGAGGAGAAGTAATGATACAATACAGAACTTTAATCACTAAATGCTATTTTTCTATTGATGTTAGGTCATCTGGCCATTGTAAATCACAAATGCATATGTTATACTAGTACATACAGTTTACTGTGTTCCTCCTGAATTTGTCATCCAGCTGACCCAATGTCCTGGACAAATACCTCCTAACTGTCCTGATTTTCATGGGAATCCATGCCTGGTGAAAAGTTTCGCTCATCACTTATGCTTTAAAATACTTGTGGTAACTGATTCTGACAGACAGCTATGTAATCAGTTTGTGGCTGGCCTCCATGATACTGGATTGCTCACAGAAGCACATTTCAAGTTATCCCGGTGATAGGCAATTTTCAAAATTTGTCCTCCTATTAAAGACCAAACATCACAGACAGCTGCCTTCTTGATGTGGATAAATATGATTAAGCAGTATGGTTACATGCAGCGATTTCTGTCAGATTAAGGGGCAAATTCTGAGTAAAAATTAGTACCCAAACCTGAAATGGGATTATAATAACACTGTCCACTCCACCACCAGTCACACGTTGTTCTCTTTGCTGTTTGGACAGCAGGCCAAGTCACCTCTTAATTTGGTGCTGTCAGCCATGGATATTTCTACTGTGTATTTTAGAGTAGTGGGTCTGGCGATATTACAATACGAGAGAGAGAGAGAGTGCACTGAATGCTCCAGAACAATAAGGCACATGACAGTAATTTTATGCACACACATCCCTTTCAAGAAGCAGTGGATGGACCTTATATGGAAAATACCCTAATACAATAGAATACTGTTGTTTGCAAAAAAAAAAAAAAAAAGAAAAATCTAATGCCTATATGAACCACTTTTTGGTCAGACCAGAGGGCTTTCCATTAAGGGGGCCTTTAGCTAGATGTAGGGGGAGTGTCTAAAATAATAGCCACACCCCCTAGAGCTAGAGAGCCATACAAGTCCACTGTCTGGAGAGGTCCAAATAGACCTATGTCAGTGGGGCTGTATCCCTTCATCCTTTCGCTTTTGTCCTCAAGTCACCCTATATTTCTATATCTGTTTACAATAATAATGTACAACAGCAACATCAACATTTATTTTTTGTTTTGGTGCCCAGCAAAATTTCACTGTGGGTTTACTGAGTGTGGATTCTGATGAATGCTTGCGTTTGAGCTAAACCATTAAAGGACTGTAAACCCCACACACAAAAATTTAATCAGTGAACAGCCTCTTCGAAATCTTTCAATTCCTGCAACTCTGGATGTCCAGAGGTTAATAGTAAGGCTTTAGCATCTACTTAATCACTTAGATTTCCTTCTCCTCCTGTAACCCACTCGACCCCCTCCCTCAGGAACTTGCTTTGGCTGTTGGCTTGTGGGCATGCTCAGTTGTTCTAAGCTCAGATTACTAAACACGCCATCCAGTCTAGCAGCCAGTAAAGTGATGGCATTGCTGGTTCCCATAGAAACTCAGCTCTAGTTGTCTGCTTCAGTTTTTTTCTCCTAACCTCCTCTCTGAGCTCAGCTCAAACAAAGCAGAACTTTAATCAGAGACAGTTGTGCCTGTGTGTAAGGGTACCTGGTTGTCTAGTGGGGCGGCAGGGACGCCAGTCACCTCCTCCGTTGCGGGGACGCCCGCCGGCTCTTCCTAGAGGCGCACGCGCACGGCGCGCAGCCCTTTAAACACTGGCGCCTATGCACGCTCGCGTCTGGGGTCAAATTCAAATATTTAAGGAGCTTTTAGCTTGTAATCCCTGCCCAACGTAGGTCTACCTCCTGTTAGTTCCTGGGTGTGTTATTCTTGTGCTTCTGATCTGTTTTGACCCTTGCCTGTTCTTGACCTGTCCTGTACTGCCACCTGAATCGACCTTTGTCTGAATTTGACTACCCTTCCGGATTCTGTTTGGTACCGCGCTGCCTGATTGTTGTTGACCCCGGCCTGACCTCTGACTACTCTTTTGGACTCCGATTTGGTACTGCACTCTCTAAACGTTGCTGACCTCGGCCTGACCTCTGACTGCGAATTCTTGTACCCCTTCTCCTTGCAACACGGTTCTGGTTCCCTTGCCTGCTCAGAACTCTCTCCTTGGGTCTCTCACTGTAAGACCTGGCGGCATCCGAGTAGTGAAGGGCTCCTCCCGGCGTGAAAGGCGGCGGTTATAGGCGGAAGCGTGAGGCGAGACCGGGCCCTTGGAGACTGTTCTGAGTTTTGGGATACCAGCCGTGACACTGTGTTATTGATGAAATGTATGCTGAATAAGGGTCTGTGTGTGTATGCTGTTTGCAGATTTAAATGTATCTGATTATGAATCAGGGGAAAAATGGCCACCGGGTGAAAGCTGCTATTTGTTTTAGGAAAAAGTGATGGTGCTGGCAAGCGGAGGGGATATATGCAGTTCACATGATGCCATTTGGGTGGGGGAGACGTGCCCAATTGATATACATTGTAGATAAATGTAGGCTTTATGTCCTTTAAATAGAAAAACCTTTTTTTTTTGTTTCATACCAAGACTTGCAAGTGCTGGATTTTTTGTGATTACTATATTTTTTAATTATATAGCACTATCTCTGCAAACAGAGCCATACAGTACATTAATAGAACAAACATGGGTCGATACAATAAAAAAAGAAAAATAAATACAAAATACAAGTACAGGTATGGGATCCCTTATCCGGAAACCCGTTATCCAGAAAGCTCCGAATTACGGAAAGCCCGTCTCCCATAGACTCCATTTTAATCAAATAATGCAGAATTTTGAAACTGATTTCCTTTTTCTCTATAGTAATAAAACAGAACCTTTTAATTGATCCCAACTAAGATATAAATAATCCTTATCAAATGCAAAACAATCCTATTGGGTTTAATTAATGTTTTATTAATTTTTTAGTAGACTTAAGGTATGGAGATCCAAATTACAGAAAGACCCCTTATCCGGAATACCCTTGGTCCCGAACATTCTGGATAATGGGTCCTATACCTGTATAAGTGCTAAGTGTTAAAGACTAAGAGACAAGAAGAAGACACTCCCTACCCCATGAGCTATATGAGCTTAGCACCTATCCACCCTTTGCTTTCCATTATATGAATCAGTTACCGAAAATACCATTTATTGCTTGGTACTTGTATGGGAGTTGGTGCCTGTGTTTTTATACCACTTAAACTAGCAGTCTAATGAGATAAAGCAAATATGCACATAGCAAAACACAGCAGATTAACATGGATGTATATATTCACTGCTAATAAAAAAAATAATCATACACAACACTATTAGGACTGAGTTTAAACCAGCTATTAAAAGTATACTTTCACGAGACATCATCTGGTAGTCAAGGCAGCTATCTGACCCTCAAGCAACCGTATAATGCACGCATGAATCACAGCTGCAAATAACTGCTTCAGCTACAGACTGCTTTCTGTAATGCTTCCAAATAACACAACCATAAAGATGCAACTAGTTGTTTCTGCAGTGAGGGAATGATTGTGCCTTATCTGTATGTACCAGAGAACTTATTTATTGGCACAATATAAAATTATAGTCAATTTGCTGTGGGATAGAGCTCAGAAGATTATGAGACCGCATCAATAAAGTTTTTATATATTTATATATTACACTCTACTATAGACTATTTTTTTAACACCAAAAGTGTTAGGTTCAGCTGTTTCTGCTTATGCAGAACAACTTGCTTTACTGGAGCTAAAAATAAATGGTTTCCCTAAAGGATTTACATATGAAATACATACTGTGTGTGGTAAGGGTTAATAGGCTACCAAGAAGGTATTCTATAAACAAGGGCTGTTATTTGCACCAGTTTAATGATTTTTCCCTGTCGATAAATACAGTTGTCAAGGGATTTCAGAATATTATCAAGCATCATGTAGAGACTGCAGGCATTTAATACCTTCTGAAACTGCTAATTGTTTGTAGAGCAAATGAGGATTTGTTTTTATTTAAATACAGCACTGTGCATGAGATGACTGCATTGTATTGCACAGGGCTATGGTATATAAACCATAAAGACATTTAATTCTGCAGTTCTTTTATTTTCATGCTAGTGATGCAATTTAAGGAAACTATGAATCTTGAAAATATTGCCTTAAAAAAATTATTGAAGTTCCGCGTTTATTTATTGCCTTTTTGATTTTTGTGCTGATTACATCATTGCGTGGGTAATGGTTGGCCTCTTTTCACAGCTTTCATGAAGAAATTACAGCTCTGCAGGCTATTTATCAATGTGTGAAGATGAGAAATAAGTAGAGGGATGGCAGCACAATGAAGGAGGAGGGAACAACTGATTTGCCGAATGTTGTTTTGGGTTACAGGTGTCTTAATGTTTCATGTCGCTATGCAAAATTCATGCCGGCTGCTTATGCACGCTTTTCTAATGCCACAGACATCTTGAATATTTTAATCAATAATCAACCACCAATTCTCTATACTGAAAAACAACAACATAAACCCAGCTTAAGAACCTTCCTTTAATACATAAGATGCAGCTGTTTTATTCTTTGTATAAATTCCATTGCATCATGCGGTTATTTCAAGTTGTATTTGTAATATAAGGATGAAAGCTTACGGCGCTGTGTTAGACATCAAAAAACACACTTGGGAGAAAATTAACTAAACTGGCTTTATTCCTACGTGGAACTAAAAGGGTGTTAATTGGAAAAATAATATTTACAGTGAAAGACGTATTCCAGACAAATGAACCAGACAAAAACATTATGCGATAATTCACAACAATAAATGCACTGGTGTCATAACCTACGGCAGTCAATACTCTGTAACCAAATTAATGCTGCTAGACTGAATAAAATAGTAGACTAATGATATAAAAATATTTTATTAAAGAAACAGTAACACCAAAAAATGAAAGTAAATCAAAGTTAAAGCTGTTTGTTTGCTACTATAGTTTATATAAATAAGCTGTTCTGTAGCCATGGGGGCAGCCAACAAAAAGGAAAAAACACAATGGTGTTTTACAGAACTTATCTGTTATCTGCTATGTAACCTGTGCCTCATAAGGCATACCTTTACATACAGTAGGGTTGATTCACTAAAGGTCAATATTTTGAGCGCTATTTATAGCATGCGTTAAAAATTTTATTGAGTCTAATTTTTCACGTCTTAACGCATGATTCAGTAAAAGGATACTTGCGTTAATTTAAATGCTATGCTGCTTGAGTTATTTAAGTCGCGAAGACTATTTTTGTGCGGTATTTAACGGAACGCCTGCTAATGAACGCATCGTGCACAAATAGATGTACGAAAAAACGCTCGCCATATTAGCAATAAACGGCATTACTTTCGTAAAACTACTTTTAAGAAAATGACCATTTCCCTGCAAACTGGAGGCTGCATCACTCTAGGGCCAACACATACTTGAATAAATCACACTGCAAAGTCCATATTTTATTGCCAAAAGCTCATGACCTGTACTTTTCTATAATTACCGCCTGCCTCAAGTAGGTGTTATTTTTCGCACAGACAAATGCGATATTTAGCGCGTAAAAGTGTTTGTAAATCATGCGTTAGTATTATTTCTACGCTCAAATTAACGCAAAGCAGTAAAATGAATGCATGCGGTAGTGCAAAATTTAATGCATGCGATATGCGACTTAACACACGCGATAATACTTTAGTGCAGGGGTAGGGAACCTATGGCTCGGGAGCCAGATGTGGCTCTTTTGATGGCTGCCTATGGCTCGCTGCCAAATCTTTAATAAAAAAAATAATGGGGGGTGTGGCCTGCGCTCGGCGGATAGAAGACGAATTCTAAGCCTTAAAACACGTCTTCTATCCTCCGAGCGCAGGTCATGCCCTCCTCTGCATCGCATCCGGCATCCTTGGCACCCACCCTACCTTGCCCCGCAGCATCCGCTGCCAAACATATTGTATGGCTCTCACGGAATTACATTTTAAAATATGTGGTGTTTATGGCTCACTCAGCCAAAAAGGTTCCTGACCCCTGCTTTAGTGAATCATGCGGGGTTTTTTTGCGTCAATTTTAATGCAAAAAAAGTGCGATAACACTTATCGACCTTTAGTGAATCAGCCCTAGTATGTCTAAACCGGCTATTGATAATTGTTAATAGGTGCTATAGGGAAGAAACATGCAAACGTGTTTTCTCTCTGAAATAGCGTACAATCTTTTTAATGTCCAATTTAAAAAAAATATTCTGACTTGCAACTTCAGGCTAGATTGGCCTAGACACAAGTAGATGTAAAAGCAAGTAAAAAAATAAATAAAATTTCGTACCGAACGATTGTAAACAGCGGGAAAACCTTTCTGATTTTTTTGCGCAAGCATACGAAAAATTCACGCCGGTGTCAGAAAAGTCCCGCAAGCAACGAAAAATTTGGCAAAAATACGCTCCGAGCATTCGTGTCTTAGTTAATCTGCCCCTTTGTGTTGGTAATACCATCCCAAAATTCCTTTCTTTTTTCCTAATAAATAAATTTTTTTGTCCCATGGCAACTTGATTTTAAAAGCTTTGTGATGGATTTGATAAATTTTATTCATATTTATATCGTCTAAGGTCATTTGCAAGAGAAGTTGGTAAAAGGTTAACACTCCATCCCACATCCACAGCAGAAAAGTTAGCTATCATAAAAGCCACAGGAACAATAGCGATCATATAAACCCCTTCACAGTGCTGCTTTCTTACCTTCAGGCCTATGGCACAAAGGATGTCTTAAGTCTTAAATTTGGAGTAGGGGGGGCAAAGGTTTACTCAAAAAGATTTGCATCTCAGTGAAATTGAAGTGAACTGCTGTGATTCTGATCACAAACAATATAAATATATTTTTCCCATTTGTTCAGCAATTTTAGCTGTAGGGATTGAATTACACACATTTTCTTATGCCAACAGTTAAATGTAAAGTGAAAAACAGCCAAAAAAAGTACGCATTTAATGAGAAACTAAATTAATATACTGTTCTGAATTTTATAGTCCTGAAATATAGATTTTAAACAATGGACATCGTAACTCAAAACACAACTTATACTTAAAAGTTACAATTAATTGTTATGAGAATGACTACTTCAGCTTCCACAGGCACATTGTATCCTGAAATTGTACAATTATCTTAAGTATACAAAAGGCTTATCAGCACAAATTTCTCAGTGATTAATCAATCATTTTTCTTTAGGGTGGAAATAAGCTTGATCGGCATCTAGATGAAAGGTTCTGAGGTACACTTTTAATATGCATACAGAGCTTTAAGAGTTCATATGATCATATTTTCATGTTTCTTTATGACCTTTATGACACAATATTTAGTCAGTTCACTGCTATAAGAAATCGTGACAATTCTTTTGACGTGGGAGACAATCCTTTTGACACGGGCAGCAATTTTTTTGACGTGACAAAATTTGTATGTGAACCGAATTTTTCCACGCCAAATTTTTTCATCTGTTTCACAAACAAATCCGCCAATGGCGAAACGCTGAAATTCGCCACGAATCCCTGCCTAGCAAAACATTTCACCAGTAATGTGTATTCTTTTAAGTGTAAAGACACACATTGAGCTATTTGTCACACCTACTAAAACAGACAATGCTGATCATTTACTGATAACTGTTTCTACGTGTGTTTTGACAATTCTCAGTATTGAAGCTGCTACTAAGTAGCTCCTTGTGTCTTTGCCCTAAAGGGAACAGAAAAGTTAACAAATTGAAAGCATACCCATGCAATTGCATTGGGGCACCAATAACGCAAAGCTTGTTTGTTTGGCAAAAAAGAATTAAATGACAGCACACCACAACCTACCCTGTGCAACCTACCAATTTGTTTAGAAGCAAAACAAAGTAAATATGACAAGGAATTAAATATGCCCATAACCTCCACCTCCTACACTCAAAGTCACAAAACTTGTGAGATCCTGCTGACTGACATTATCAGTGTGGCCATATAGCCCAATTCTCCACATGTTGTCATAGTAACCATTCAGCTTTGTTTTCAACAATATTAACATCACTTTAAATGTATCCCCATGGCAACAGGATTCCTTGCATTGGCCATGACCACAGAATTTTTTTTTTATATTCCAGCAATTTTCTCTCATATAACTAGATTTTTTTTTTTAATTCAAGTACCAACTGTGCAACTGTATTAAAGATATATACAATAAATCATTCAGCCCGCCCAGTGCTGCAGTATGCAATATAAAGTCAGTGCTCTACTACTACCTATACTTGATTTCATATCCTGTTTCAAATTCTAAAAACCAACACTGAGCAGCACTACCAGCCTAAAGTGGAATTACCTGGGGTTATCGGTTTGTGTGCCTACACACCCCAATATAGAAGAACACATAAGGGTTGATTTACTAAGGTGCGTAAAAAACAAGTGCTATTTATACCATGCGGTAAAAATTTTATCACAGCTTATTTTTCGCTTTTAAAGCATGATTCACTAAAAGGATACTTGCATTAATTTAGACGCGTACCCCGGGCTGGTGCCCCTGTTAGGAGAAAACAGCACCAGCCGGGGGGTAGCTGTAGGAAGCAATTCCTCCTTCCTACTCACGCTGCTGCTGATTGTCTCGGACAGGCACATGCGCAGTAGAGTGAAAAGCTGATTTCTCTGTTAAAGTTCGGCTCTTCACTCTACTGTGCATGCGCGCGCGGTGAGACAGGAAGGAGGAAGCGCTGCAGCTACCCCGGGCTGGTGCTGTTCTCTCCCAACAGGGGCACCAGCCCAGGGTAAAAGGTAGGCTATTGAAGTCACTTGCGGGTGCCTAACATTTTGGCACCCCCAAGTGACTTTGACTTTCCTTCTCCTTTAACGCAACGCACACAAATTGTCACCACGTGCGAAAAAACGCACGCCTTATTAGCCATACATACCATTACTTTCGGAAAACTACTGTTCTGAAAATGACCATTTCCCTGCAAACTGGAGGCTGCATCACTCTAGGGCCAACACATACTTGAATAAATAACACTGCATATTGTGTTGCCAAAAGCTCATTAACTGTACTTTTCTATAATTACTGCCTGCCCCAAGTAGGTCTTAATTTTCGCACAGACTAATGCGATATTTGGCGCATCTAAGTGTTTGTGAATCATGCGTTAGTATTATTTCTGCACGCTAATTAATGCAATGCATTAAAATTAACGCATACGGTTGCGTGCTATTTAACGCACGCGATATGCAATGTAACGCATGCAATAATACTTTAGCGAATCGCACGTTTTTTTCGCATCAATTTTAATGCAAAAAAGCATGTGATAACGCTTATCGACCTCTAGTGAATCAACCCTATAGTGACTCAGGCATATGTATAGTGCCTCTTGTTCTATTCACCCATTCTAAAATCATTACAATTATCTTCTTTAATAACACTATTGCATTTGCTTCAACTTTTACATGGACAGGTACCACATACAGGTTTTCTAAGAAATATCTGTATATACCTGTTATCCTCATGCACAAATCTATCCTTTACTCTTTCAGAAAAGCAATTTTTAAATGAGTTTTGCAACAAAATTCCTACAGGACTGTCCCTGCATGCACCTTCTGGGACAGATATCTAGGTCTGTACAGACACCCTGATAAAGGCATTCAAAATTTGATACAGTTGTTGCCCAAACTGACACCATTCATAAAAGAGGTGGTTCCCCTTAAAGTTAACTATATTTTTTAATATTTCAAACACATGTACACAGTGTGTCTAGTGAGGCTAGGGAACGCTGGAGCTACCACCACGAAGATGGTTCCCACAGTGGCATGTGTCAACATATGTAGTGTACTTGCACTTAAACAAACATGCACAGATGTCATTTTGATGGGGAAGACCAGAAATTACACAATCCTGATACCAAACATTTTCAGCACAATTTTGTTTAATTTGCATTGAATTGCAACATAATTATGCACATTTTGACACATACCTCAGTAGTATCTTATCTTCCAGTCACTACTATGGTGGAAATATGACAAAAAATTATTATAAGTTTGTGTGGGAAAAAAACATGTCCAAAATTGAACTTTGCAAATAGAGCTTGTGCTTGTAAATGAGTCTTCTTTTTTTTAGCCTTAGATATGAAGGCAAGGTTTAAGTGAGCATCACCATTAAATCTGGTAGATGATTGGTTATTTATAACACAATTAGAGGCATAATTATTATAGTGTGTACGCCAACATCACTGGTGATGTTGCCCATTGCAACCAATCAGCAATTACATTTGAACGGTAACAAGTTAGAGAAAAAGCAAAGATCTGATTGATTGCTCTGGGTAACGTCATTGGTGATGTTGGTTAACACTATAGTAAATATGCTCCCATGTCTGTTTATGATACATTTCCAGAAGAAGTTCTAAATATATAGGAGTTCATTTGCTGACACATTCCAAAGCACTAAGCGATGCAAAAGCAGACCCCCTCATTGAAAAGCACTGGGGCATGTGCTCTGAAACTCACACCTTGCATAAGGTGAAGGGCACAGCGCTGACAGGCACTAGGCAGCCCTGTACCTACTACAGTCACTTGCTTTGTCATTTGGATGACAAAATGACAGAGCAACTGTGGGTATAAATGTTTCATTCTTTTGGAGCAAAACTGTTGCGCCTTTTGATGAAATCATCCGTTGAAACCCTTGGATCAGAGTGGCTGTAGTTCCACCGTTCCTAGTATTAGTAGACACACTTACAAATGATTCATCAGAACAGACTGGGTGGAAGCAAGGGAGCTTAGTGCATTTATAGTGAAGACTAAAATGTTGGCATCGATTTTTGCATAACCACATTTCCACTGTTTATAAATGAGGCTTATTATCTTTAAAAAAGCGTAAATCAGTATATAGAGAAGCATAGAAGCATAGCTAACAAAAATGTTTTTATCGGTATATCACATTTATAACAAAATTTTATAAAGCTCATATGAAATAAATGTCATGCTCTATATCTCAATATCAGCTGAAGCTTACATGAGTTTTTAATGCCACTGTATAATTGAAAACATCCCCCTGTGTACAATCTTTTGAAACATTCCTGGAAATATCAAGTCAATTAATATTTCTAGAATGTGCAGTAAATCTATATTGGTGGGTGTTTCAATAAAAATACTAAAACAAGGAAAATGAAAGCATTCCCTCCCAAAGGATTTATTGTTGCTGTCTGTTTGTATTTTTGTGTGTAGGTTGCTCAGACAAACATTGAGAGTACCATGTTTCTTGAGCAGAAACTGGTAGAGACTGTGCACAAATGGTAAATTATTATTATTGGCAGATGTTGAAGTAGAGTAGACAATAACGAAGGACATCAGTCTTTAAGATGCTCCCAGGATGCTGACAATTACAGAAGAGAGAACCATACATGGGGCAAGAAATGTAGTGGTCAGGTGGAAATGTAGCAATAGGATGAGTGAAGGTGAAGGAACAAATGGTGCAGAGTGAAAGAAAGATAAATTATAGAGATGGTTTAAAGAAGGAAATTGTTGTAGACAGAGAGGATAGAAGAAAAAGAGAAGAAAGGTATGCAAGCAAACTAGCAGAAGTAGGGAAGATCTACGAATACAAGTAGAGAAGAAAATAAATTGCAGCAGTAATTGCAAAAGTTGACTTTTAACCCCAGAATGTAAACTTGGGGAATATAGTATTCCCTTCTACATATCCTACTAGGGATGTAGCGAACCCGCGCAAAAATGTTCGCGAACCCGTTCGCGGACTTTCGCCAAAATTCGCGAATATTCGCGAACTTTGCGAACCCCATAGACTTCAATGGGAAGGCGAACTTTAAAACCTAGAAAAGCCATTTCTGGCCAGAAAACTGATTTTAAAGTTGTTTAAAGGGTGCCACCACCTGGACAGTGGCATGCAGGAGGGGGATCAAGGGCAAAAACTTCTCTGAAAAATACTTGTAAAAAAAGCGCCAAAAAAAAAGCGCCAAAAAAAAAACCGCAAAAAAATAACGCAAAAAAACCGCAAAAAAATAACGCCAAAAAAAAAACCGCAAGCTATTCCTATGTATATGCATAGGCGATAAAACGAAGCGAAAAAACGCGGCGGAAAAACCAAGGCGAAAAAACGCGGCGCCAAAAAAAACGCGGCGAACCCAAAGTGGCGAACATCAGCAAAAGTCCGCGAATTTGCGCGAACGCGAACACCCGATGTTCGCGCAAATTAGTTCGCCGGCGAACAGTTCGCTACATCTCTATATCCTACCCCAGCAGACCACAGGCCATTTTAACATTATTCAAACATTGCTTTCAATCGGGTCAGTTTTAAGTTTGCAAGATATCCAAATGGATGTGTTTCTGCCAGACTAATGCATTTGGTTTAATGCAAGTAGTTCTCTATAGTATATAGCATTTGTGTAGTGCTCACTGTTAGCACTGCTTTCACATAAACTGCACAATATCCTGCTTTCATGAAGCAGGGAAATTATGAATATTGACATTTAACAGTCTGATATAACACAGCTTAATTTTTTTGTTTAAATATCATTAAATAAGTAGTACAAGCATTAACCCTACTTGAGACTCATTAAAAATAAAGATGCTTAATAAATGCACTTTAAATTCAAAGCCTAATCAAATTTATAATCCGCTCAATGAATATTTGCATTGTCTTCTGAATACCAGTCATTGCTTAAATGTTTACATTGCTATTTCACTTAAACATGATGTAAATTTACACAGTAATAGAGCATTTACTCATTGCCTGTATGCCTGAAGGAAAATGGAATAGCATACACATGTCTACTCATTTATAAATGATGTCTCCCTTCCAGTGCGGCAATGCAAAAGTGCCTTTTATAGACATTGTATGCTTGCATATAAAGCACATAGTAGTATTCAAATTGAATCAGTCTTCAAAAAAAGAAAGCAGTATACATTAATTCATTAAAAATATGCTGCCAGAAAAACATACACAAAAACCTCCCAATACATTTTGCGTGAAAAACACAGCAAAAAATGCCCATTGACTTCAAGATATTTTGTGTGGGAAAAAATGCAGACCCCCCCCCCCCCACCAAAAAAAATTGACTTCAATGCATATTGTGTAAAAAAAAAAAAAAAACAGAGGAAAATTGGCCACTGACTTCAATGCATTTCATTTAAATTTTTTCCCCATTTTGTAAATTTTTCCACAATTTCCCTTTACAGCTAAGGGAAATTGGACAGCTTCGTAGCATCACTACCCATGGTCTAACTCTGTAAACAAATAAATAGATATAATATTATTATAATTTATACAAAGGGGCATATATTGCTGTCACATGAAAATAAAAGCCCCCATATAAATGCACAGCATTGTAAAACCCTCACCAAAAGCCCATGCAGTGTGGTGGTAATACAAGAACATTGTCCATATCAATTACAATTTTCATTAAAATTACTAGCAGGAAAACCACCAGGCAATGTGGCCTTCAGTTAGTCCACTAGGCATGGTGCTGGTGCTGTAAATCAAATGTCAAGGTAAAGCATGTGAATAGTAGCTTTTCAGTGGTGGAAAATGCTGGAAATAAAACCTCTGTTCTCCATGTTTTGGCTTTCTATTACAAACATCTCAGCAGGATTACCAAGTGCTCCTACCTACAGCTGTGAGCATAAAAGGCATTATTATAGGTACCCTTCAATATTGTGACTTAGCAGTAAGTAGTTCTGTTGCGCTTCGCCCAAAAAAATCACAAAATGTGTGTACCATGTGACTTTTTGATGCAACCGTGCCTTTTTTTAATGGAATACTTTCATGGGAAAACATGTTTTTTTTTCAAAACACATCAGTTAATAGAGCTTCTCCAACAGAAACCTGCATTGAAATCCATTTTTCAAAAAAACAGTTTTTTTTATATTAAGTTATAAGTTTAAAATGTCACATGGGGCTAGCCATATACTTTATTTCCCATTTTGCCACAACCATATGACTTGTGCTCTGATAAACTTCAGTCACACTTTACTGCTGAGTAGCAAGATAGTAGCTCCCAGTAGATCTCAAAATAGTAAGAAATCCAAGTCTGGCTTGGGACTCCAGTTACATGGGAGAAGGAGAAAAAATAGGTTGCCTGTAATCAGTTCTAATGTGTAGCGCTGGCTCTTTCTGAAAGCTCACACTGTGCACAATGCACTGAGATGGCTGCATACACATTAACATTACAACTAAAAAAAATACATATTTTGGTTGAAGAATACAATTTTAAATGGTAGAGTAAATTATTTTAAACAGTGTAATTTAGAAATAAAAAGTACACCATCAAAATAATCACAGTATCCCTTTAATATGGTCTTCAGACTGTCGTGCAACTATGATGGCTTAATTATTTCAAAAATATCTAAGGCCCCACAGCTTGAGAACCTATAATTGTATTATTAGCCCACAATATAGAATATCATGGATAGCACTTAATTAAATGGAAACTGCTTGCTCACAATGCACACTAGTTTAGTTTTTCTGACTTTGGTTTCTAGAAATTCACATAAACTTCTGAGAGTTTTTTTAATTAAAAAAATTTGATAAGTAATGGATTTATTAATAGTCACAATAATTTGTAAGTTGATCATACGAAAGTTTCTTGAAAAATTGGTGAAAGTTTTACAAAATTTTCAAGAATATACAGGTATAGGACCCATTATCCAGAATGCTCGGGACCAAGGGTATTCCGGATAAGGGGTCTTTCCGTAATTTGGATCTCAATACCTTAAGTCTACTAAAAAATCAATAAAACATTAATTAAACCCAATAGGATTGTTTTGCATCCAATAAAGATTAATTATATCTTAGTTGGAATCAATTACAAGGTTCTGTTTTATTTCTACATAGAAAAAGGAAATCAGTTTTAAAATTCTGAATTATTTGATTAAAATGGAGTCTATGGGAGACGGCCATTCCGTAATTCGGAGCTTTCTGGATAACGGGTTTCCGGATAAGGGGTCCGATACCTGTATTGCCATTTCTCTAAAAAAACAGACATTCATTTCCATGAATCCTCTTTATTGTTTCTACACAGAAAGTGCTCCAGCAGCCATTTTGGGAGAATTGGCACTCATTCCTGGAAACCATTAATGTTTCACTTCAAACTGGTTCTCAATCAATGGTTCTTTTTATAAATCGCAAACAGTTGTGGGTTTTTTGAGAAAATACCCAAATTTATCTTGAATTTTTCAAGCAAAAAACAAAACAACTGTATAATGCCAAATAATGCATATGTAAATCTCTAAAAAACAATATATATATATATAAACAACTTAGTCGGCCTCATCTTATCTGAACATATTTGTTCCCATTACATCTCATTCTTCAGTTCTATATGCACTCTTACATTTTCCTTAGTGATACTGTGCTTTGTGTATATTACTTAGGGAATAATGAGCACCATACTGTGAGATGTATAGATGTGAGAAGTCATTGAGCAAATATTTGAAATTATAAAGTGCATACACACAAGAAATTGGTTATTTTACCTTGTGTTACAGTACTTTGCATAATGTAAGAGAGATCATATTTAAAAGCACTTGAGTCGATGGGGTGGAGGGACCATAATCATTGGAACCACCAATGAATAAATCAATTGATACAACCAGTTATGCATCCATACAAGTACATGGAAGCTAAGGAAAGCACGGAGGCAGATGGGCATCTTACAACCAGAAGATTTTTAGTAAATCTGCCCCAGGTATCTAGAGGTCCCTTTCTCATACAGAAAACAATCTAAGTGAATGGGCAAATTACATATAAATTATGGTAGGATCATACAGAAACTCACAGTGGTTAGGGTATTGGTACCATGTGCATGTCTTCTTTCTTTCTTATCCAAGATTTTCCATATCCTGGGCAGTGATGAGCGAATCTGTCCCTGTTTCGCTTCAGCGTAAAACTTGCGAAACAGTGAAAAATCCACCAAACGCATTTGTCACACAACTTTTTTGTCACCTGCATCTTTTTTCTGTCACCTGTGTCTTTTTTTTGTTGCCCACGTCTTTTTTTTATGTGACCGCGCCTATTTAGACACAACCATACCCACTTTGAAGCGCCCGCACCAAATTTGATGTAACCACGCCTATTTTGATACGACCTCGCCCAATGATGTGCAACAGATTTTTCTGCAGCAAATTTCCGTGAAACTATTGGCCCATGGCGAAATGCAGAAAAATGTGAAAATTCGCTGTGAATTCATGCCTGCAGAAAAAATTTGTTCATCACTTATCCTGGGCTATTTGCTATGTTTAATGGTTGCATTATTACAAAATTTGTCTCATATAAATAGGCCTACAGAGATCTTGGGAATGCTGAGGCACTATAAATACATACTGCCACTAAGACTCCAGTTTGTTAGCCCTATCCTTAAAATATAATAATTCTGAAAACTTTATGTTACAATCTGTATTACTCTACTGTAGGATAGATTACATTTTATACATTCAATTGCATTATAAAAAAAATACACATTGTTGAATCTTTTAATTTAACATACTTTTAAAAAGCCTAAGCACTTGCTGTAGGGTACCGACATTACCAAATTATCAAATAAAAAGCACATATTTTCTATGTACTAGTGGCATGGGATCAATTTGTATTATATGCATCCAGCAAGCAAAGTGCTTTTATGTGCAGTTTTACAGTAGAGTGTTGATAGGCTTATTTATCAAGATATTCTTGTTTATACAGACTAGTATGCCATTGTTGGGCAATTTAACATTTTATTATGTTATAAAAGACCTCAAGCAACAATGCTGAAAGAAGAGATTTAAGCATTAAGTCCTAGTTTTGGTAGAGTGTAGCAATGAGTGAATGGTTAGTGGGTCTTTCTACATCAGACTGAACGGCAAGTGAAAAGAACAATTTTAGACCTTGCAATTGATAATATAAAAAGTAAAAATTATTGACCATACTACTGTACTTACCATGTAATTTCAGCTACTGAGATAGTAGCACATCATCAGTTTAACCTTTCATAAATCTTTATAGTTAAAGATATTGAAGAAAACATAAAATGTTACTGTCTCTTAATGGCTCCTTCCTCAAACTAAAGGCCAAATATATGAATTAAAAATGCTGTTAGTGTATCACACAATAGCAGTTAAAGGAAAATTAAGTACACTAATGTTTTCTATTTTAATACTATAGGTTGATAGCATTACTACATGTGTCTGGAAATGATAAGTATACATAACTAGACTGATATATTGCATAGTAAAATATGATTTAGACAAACACGTATTTAAGCCGGAAAGAAATATCTCTGTAATAAAGGGAATAATCCATTCAAAAAGTATATATGGTGTAGAAAACACTGTTCACATTACTTGGCCTAAGTATATTGTATTGCCTACAATACATGTCCAGAAAGTTTTGCAGAACATTGTACAGGTATTAATATTTTTGCTAATTTGCAGGTGCTGGGGCCACTAAGGTTTGTAGGTAGATAGCAGGTTTGGGGGGGTGAGACTGTCCTTGGTGAATAGGGGTGACATCCTGAGTCACTGAATTTATCAGCGATAGTTACATGCATGTAGTGAGAATGATTTATGGCACTGATGATGTGTCTACTGCTAGATGGGAATCTTTCTTCTCTGCAGAACCAGAAACCATCTCCCTGCAGTCATCCCTTGGCGAAAAATTAAAGCATTATATATGTGGATCTTTTGCACTTCTGTGAACTGTGCTCTGTGTCTTGCAAAGGATTTCTCCTCTGACTCAAGGCATTACTAGCAATACTAGAAAGGTTGTTATGTATTTAGAAACTATTTAAATTAGTGCCCAAATATTGTAGTCAGACTTCAAAAAATAATAATACAGTAAATATATCTAAATGGGACAGGGTTCTGATTTTTAAAAATAAAATACATTTTAGTATGTAGCAGGTGGATGGAGAGGTACCCCAAATTTCTAGACCCAGGCAAAGGGCCTAACTCCAAGCAACTCCTGGCAAACACGTAGACTCTGTGTTCTCAGGTGGGCCCCCTGATTAATATGCAGGAGGGGGTTACCACACTGATATGTGCACACAGCATTCATTTAATAACTGCCAGTGATTTTTAAAAACAGTGCAATGGTTTATTTAACAATTTCTTACAATCTAAACACAGATCCCACAAGCTGGGAGGTATGTGTTTAAAAGAGAAGGAAAGGCATTTAATTGCCAATAGATTAGTTACAATTAGTGATGAGCGAATCTGTGCCTTTTTGCTTAGCTGTAAAACTAGTGAAACGTAAAATGGAAAAAAATCAGGAAATGCAGGTACCTTGTGGCTTTTTTGACACATGCAACTTTTTTGATGAGACCGTGCTTTTTTTGATGCAACCACATATTTTTGTGCCAAAATTTTGCTGAAGTTTTGCAAAACACTTTGCCAATGCTAAACTGTGAAATTGTGCTGCAAATCCATGTCATATCTGTTTAAGGTAGCAGCTACCATTTTAGCTTGGTCTCAGTAACCTCCATTCTCCAGCTTTAGCTACTGGGAGCTCAGATTATAGCACAGTTGGGAGGGGAAGAGAGGAGAGATGGGAGGGGGAGAAGAAAAAGTGAGAGGAGATTTAAAAAAAGCAAAAAAGCAAATATTTCCGATATTTTAGAGTCTTGCATATTGGCTATGAGTCCAACTAGTACTTCTGAAAGTTTATGCAAGAGAGACATGCACATCTAAAACATTTAATCAAGATTGAATTTTATTGGATTCTAGCGGCTACATATTCCCATGATCATTTCCTTTTTGTTACACAATGTACATGATTAAAAAAAATTAAAACAACATTATCCCAGTATGGGAAAATAACAGGTTGAGTTTTCATAACTGATATGGTGTTGGACACAAATGTGGAGCAAGACTGGAAGGTCAACTATCTGGTCAGGTGTTAGGAGTGCTCAGGATCCAAGATGGCTGCACCCATGGCCACAACATAATGTTGGTGCATATCGATCTAACATCATTGATTTGGATCAGAAATGCAAAATAAATAGATGCCAAACACCTAGTTTGAATTCCCATTATAGGTCTTTCACTATGAAGTTCTTGGGTGTGTTTAAATTGCTATTTTGGCTTAGTCTAGCACTTCCTGACTTTCTGTTTTGTTCTTCACTACATTGATTGCTGCCTGCCACAATCTTTTGCCTAAATTTAATGAACAGACTTGCTTAACTTTTTGAATACCACGTACTGGATTTTTTGTACTTAGCTTCTTCCTTGGTACCGAGTTCACCCCCCATGGGGAAGTGAGTTTATAGAATCTATTTGGGTTGATGAATCATGGAGATCGCCAGAAGAGATGTTAAGAACCAGAAATGTTATATAAGCCACAGAACATCACAAAAGTCACAAAAGGATTGCCAGATTCTTGATAGTGAGCTACTACTAAGCATCATCGATTGAGGCAGTTGTTTTTTTAGGAGATGCACTCTGTGAAATTTTCTATGTAGTGAACTATATTTCATTAGTTACTGCAGATTGGAATTCCTCTGAGAAACAACAGGTTTTTGTTTTACCTGTTTTTACTTTACTTGTCCTTTCTCAAGCAGAGGCTTATGGAAGCGGCGCAGCAGCCCTGTCACATAAGACTAATCAATTTACATTACAGTATAAGGTTCCCATTATCACGTTGAAATGCTTACCTTTTTCTTTTAAGAATATGACTACCTTACTGAGCATTATCTATATTTTTTGTAATTCTGAGAAAGAAACAAAAATCACATTTCCTGGAAATAAACTAGTTTTCTAAACTTGTTTCATTGCTTCACACATTTCAAGTTGTTCACTGTTACTAAAAGTCCGATGTTCGCAAATACAATTTGGGCGCATTACAAACATTTCTAGGTGTTTATATCGATTGCCTTAAGTGAGCCATACTGGGCAAAGCAAAGTAAAGTTAAAGTGATGGACAGCTATCTCTCAGGCATTTGGATGTTTGGTGAACTGCATAAGTAAGGCCATTTATGGAATCAGCCTGACTTAAACGATCAGCTGTGGATTCGCTATATAGAAATAGAACAGGACTGTTTTATCTTTGAGAATGTTTTTAGACATACAGGAAATATAGAGAAATACATTTTTAAAAACTTACATGTAAAAAAAAATATATATTTTCTGACAGTATTTACTGGGTGAATTTATCACCCCAGCCAAATGCTTGAAGAGGATCTAAGGATCCAATTTTTATCATGCAAGGAATTACATTTTTTTGCCAATTTAGTGTTTTTTTGTGTAAAAACTCCCATATATGAATAATGGTTTCCAGAACTTGAGTGAAGTGTTCTTACACATGGGCATACAGTATTGCCCTATGTAGGAGAAATCCACTGCAGGGGAACACGGGGTGAAATACTCATGGTTTTTGTTTTTTAAATTTGAGTTTTTTGAGGAGAGTTTGTAGACCCACTGAAAATGATGTTTAGAAAACAAATTCAATGCTTTTAATTTTTTTTTAGTTTAATTCATTTGTTTTTTAATATTTCCATTTATTAATAAATAAGCAAACATTTGAGTTAGGTAAAAACTTCAACAAGTTTATTTAAATTGGAAAAAAAACCTCTAAATAAGCTTCTAATGGAAGGGATGGGATTTTTTGCCATGAAAGGCATGAAAGAATATAGGAACCAATTTGATTTATCAGTCAATGGTCTAACATTTGATCTAATAATGCATAGTTTTTTACATGATATTCAGTTTAAGATGTATCAACTTTTTTTAATCTTCTATGTTTTATGTGAGTGTATAGAAAGCCCAGTATAGTTTTGTGTGTGCTGGGTTTACTTGGAATGGTTGAAATCGCTAGTCTTTTTTTCAACCCAATGTAACTATGTAACCATATGTAAATATGCCCCTTATGTGGTCCTTCCATAAAAGCTGGCAGTAAAATTATTCTGGTCACTAGTTGCATTATATTGCAACTAGTTCATGTTGTTAATAAATAAAAGAATCCACTCTCACACACTAATTACTGCCCCAAGAGGTAGTGCTATCCGCTTTACATTAAAGCTACTGATATATGTTTTAAGCAAAGTCGTTTAATTCTATGTGACAAGCAAAACAATTTGAACAGTACTTACTTCTCTCCCATTTCCATGTAATGTCAGTAAGATCTAAATAAAACAGTACACAAATCTCACTGCAATAGCCAAGCTAAAATGCAAACTGACGTGTATGACATGATTTGTTTTAATGACATTATGCTTGCTACTACCTGCCTCTTTAGTTTTAGAATACATTCCTGTTTTTCTAATGTAACTTTGCTTAGCATATGCATGGATCTTTCTGAAAATAGAACAAACTTTGACTCGTACTGTGCCTTTAAACTTTCAGTAGAGTAAAACATTGCAAAGTTGGAACATGAAGGTTATATATTCCCTGCACTTTAACCAAAGTTTGTAATCTATGTTTCTTCCGTACTAAAGAATAAAGCAAACTTTGAAATTGCAAGCCATTTTAATTAAAGAACAACAAAGACCTACATATTTTACATTTGAAATGTTAGGAAAGTAGAAATATGGCTTAAATAAAGCTTTTTAATTTTCCAATATGACTCATAAAACTGGACTCAAATCTGGCCAGTGAAGAATACAATCTAATTACATTTTGGAGAAAAAAAGTAATGAGAACCATACTTTCAACAAAAAAATGTACAAATCAAGTGCAAATGATACATAATTCAAAATGCAGTTTATTCCTGGGAGAAAAATACCACATAAATTCTAAATTCAACAAGTGAATAAATGAATATGGCATTGGCAATTTATTTATTCACTGAAAATAGCATAGGCAATAATGCAGCAAGATGTTCAAGGGCAGTCAGATTTGATTATATAAAGTTGCAGTGTTTTAACCTTAAAAAAAACTTATGAAACATTAAAACATTTTCAAACGGTTACACGCAAAACAATAATCAGGTGTTATGGCAGAATATGTGCAATATCTTTACTGGAGCTGGTGGGTTTCTTGCCTTCTCTTGGTAAATGATAGCAGGCGGAACATTGAATTATTATATATAGAGATGTAGCGAACTGTTCGCCGCGAACAAATTCGCACGAGCATCAGGTGTTCGCGAACGTGTATGTTCGCGAACTTTCAGAGTATGTTCGCAGTTTGGGTTCGCGTGGCGTTTTCCGCCGCGTTTTCTCTCGTCGCAAAAGTATTGTACAATACGCCGCACAAGTCACTCATGGCATTTTTCTGCAAATCCCGTTTTCATGGTGTTTAGCGCCACATAGCAAAAAAGCCACGTATTTTCGCTAGAATAGCTTGCGTTTTTTGCGCAACGCTGTGCCAACAAAGTATTTTTCAGAGAAGTTTTTGCCCTTGATCCCCCTCCTGCATGCCACTGTCCAGATCGTGGCACCCTTTAAAAAACTTTAAAATCAGTTTTCTGGCCAGAAATGGCTTTTCTAGGTTTTAAAGTTCACCTTCCCATTGAAGTCTATGGGGTTCGCAAAGTTTGCGAATATTCGCGGGTTTTGGCGTAAGTTCGCGAACATGTTCGCGTACTTTTTTTTTGAGGTTCGCTACATCCCTAATTATATATGATAGACCAATGTTAATTGTCTATATTGAACTTTTACTGTTTGCAGTGCAATATCAGAAAGCATAAACTTGCACAATATTTTCCCATGTGAAATGTAAAATTACTAATTAAGTGCTGTTAGAAATAATTCTAATTTGCTAATCCTACATGAATACCTTCATGATGAAAATTAGAGATTTGAAAGAATAAAGCAGTGCACAAGAAACAGTGAGTAGAATACAAGGAAAATGTGACCGAGAAAAGAAAAAACAAGTAGGTCAAGGTGTAAAAGCAAAAAGAGCAGAAAAGGAATGACTATTTTACTGGAATACATGGGGGCCTGATTAATGATTGCTAAAGGCTTCAGCAATCATAAATCAGGCCCATAGAGTACTCCCAAATAATAGCATTGCTTGATAAATCTAAATCTTATATTAGTTTTACTAATTATATGTATGGCAATTCCATTATGTTATATTCAGAGACAAATATCCAGAGTCTCCAAAGAAGGCTCTAGAGATCAGGAGAAGGGAAACTTGTGCTCACCACTTAACAATTTGAAATTTTTCTTAAACATGGGTGCCAATGAGAGTATAACCACAAAATGCAAGACAAGACAAGAAACCCTCTGCACTCACACATATCAATATATTTAAGACATTTTGTGCATAAAGTTACCCAAAATTGCCTTCTACTTTAAATAAAGCATGAATTATTTGCCATTATATTGCAATTTATTCAAGATGAGGATGACCAGGGATTAGACAACTGGCTAGTTCATATATATTTCAACCCCTGGGGTTTTTTTTGTTTTTTTTTAAAGAGGACGGCATTTTTAGGATTCAGGAAACATGTATAAGGTGCATTATAAATTAACATATTTATCAAAATAGATAGTGTTGACTCTTCATCTGTGGCTGCTTAAGAACAACATTGTAATCTACTGCAGCACTGATCTCTAAAACCCCAACAAATCAAAACTTAACTAGCATTATTTATGTAAATTAATTGGGGATTATCAATTCAGAAAAGCTTTTTTCTGTGCTGGAGTGCGTCATTTCAGTGCAGGAAAGAACTTTGTAATTCTAACAGGATCAGCAAATAAAGTATGAGACAATATTGGGAAGATTATTTAAATTGAAAAAAATCACAAACAAATGACAAAAATGATGCATTCACCCCTTCCCCCAATTGTCATGGGTAAAAAAGCTACACACAAACTAACATCACTTTGTGCCATACATTTTCAAAGAGGGCTAAAAATCTCTGTTTTAATAAGAAGGTTACTGCAAATTGTTTTTTATGTTTTTTTTTAATAAAATGCAAAAATGCAACAATTTGAGCTTTTATTCTTTATTTTGCAAAAATAATAATTTGAATGTTTATAAGTCTTGTCTGTAGTTACAAATAAACATCTTGTCACTTAACATTGTGAAATGAGGGTTGTTATTCAATACAAAACAAAATAATAATTAAAAAAAACTATAGATATAGATGTAAGCTGAACAAAAACAGACTAAAAGTGAGTCTACTTTAATTCACTCTATAATGCAAAGATTTTTTTTTTGGCACTTTACATGAAGATAAAACCTTGAGGCCAAATTTGTATTTCATATTTGCAACATAAGTTTCCATTGGCAGAAAAAACCTTGTTTTCCAGATCTAAAAGCTTTGAGTTTATTTGATATAGTACCATAAGATGCACCATTTGATTTGGCACAGATAGTCTGTCCTTTGCTGCCAGACAGGCTCTAAATGAATTCTAGAGCATTGAGCTGCAGGTGCATCCGGTAGAGGGTGAGTTCAATTAAAAACATTTTACAGCAAAAGATAAAAATGCTAAGGTAAGTAAAGCATTCAGCGTTAGATAGCTTATACAGATAGCTGAGATATTTTGCCTCATTTTTCTTTTATATCAGTCTGATGTATTGGTGCCTGAAACTGCACAACATGGGTACAATTCCATTTAGATATTTACAGACCATAGGTTCTTTGGTGCTCTGTAATGAACAAAGCAATAAGACCATATATCTACAGGATCCATATTTTCATGGTGTGCTAGGCAGTTTACCCATCATGAAAGTTCACAGGTGCAACATGTCACACTTCTTTTTAAGCTAGTGCATATCTACACATGATATTTATAGAAATAAAATAAAAATGTATGAAGCTAGCAAGGAAGCTAAAGCTAGCAAGGAATCCTATAAAATATGAATGAAACAGGGAAGGAATAAAAACAAAAAATACAAATCACAAAAAAACCTGCTGGAAGCAGGTAATAGACTATCCTACCCATTAACTCACTATTTTAAATCTTTTGTTCTTGAAGAACACCACAACAGATACTAGATAAATGTTTCACTGGTAAAAACAAAACATTGAAACTGTAATTGTGATAACAATAACTTGCAGTAAACACATCTTTTCTGAATGTGGAATACAATATTTGGACAAAACACATCACAAGCAATTGTCTAGTATTTATTAAATAGACATCTGTAAATGTAAGGACATGATATTTGTTAATATCAAGCTTTTCTCAATGTATCTGTCACTCTAATAGCATATAACTCCTGTAGGAAAAAAGACAGGTAAAAATATCTGAACAGATACAGTATATTCATAATTATACCTTTACAACAGTTTCACCGAATCTGTATTTTCTGATGATCAACTGGAGACTAATGCAGAAAAGATGTATTTTCAGATTTGCTAAATGTGCATTTTCCTGCCCTGAGTAACATTACAGGACAATCATAGCAAGATTTTGTATTTGCAGAAATATAGCTCATAGGCCACACATATTAGGGAGCCAAGTACTAGTCATCTCCCTGAATTATCTGGTTGTCAGGTACTCTTTTCTTGCAATGGGAGCCACTCTTTATTTCTTTCTTTGAATAATACTTTTGCACATATATCTATGAAGATTCTCATTCATCCAGGTCATGATATACAGTAGTAGAATTAAGTCTAAAACAACTGGACTTTTCTGAGTTTTTTCTTGAAAACATTTCACCACTCTTCAGCCTCTTCAGTTCAAATGGCTGGTAGGGAATTCCCCAGCATCTAAACCCTTGAGGGTAGTACAGTTACAGGCATCCAATCATAATGGTTCCATTGAATGTATTACCATTATGACTGGATGCCTGTGACTATGCTACCCTCAAGGGTTTAAATGCCAGGGAATTGGTGATGATTGGTGAAACGTTTTCAAGAAAAAACTCAGAAAAGTCCAGTTGTTTGAGACCTAATTCTACTAGATACTGTTTTGCGCACATAATGGAGATGGGTGCTTCATCTGTATAAATATTAAATGTTTTTTTTTATATATATATATGTGTATGTTTTCTAGGCTTACCTGCATAACTGATCAATAGCTTCCTTTAACTTCTTTATTAAAAAAGATAGCATTTTACTGTTAAAAAATTTACTAAACAAAACCAGATAAAGCAGGCAGACATCAAATATGCCTTTACAAACAGTTTTACTAAGAGCTTGTATGACAAATAACCTCAGGGTAGCATAGTATGAAAATAAGTGCAGATGTTACATTAACAGCATCAACATCATAAGGGACTGTTCCTTTCTAAATTCATTTCAATCTTTCTCTGTTACATAAATTATGCAAACAGGGTTCCCAGATGCATATAGTTAGCACTAAACTTATTTTTAGATAGAGACCTGTAAAGTAAAAAACCTGGCATCTCCAGCATATGCCAGAGTCTCATCTGTCCAAAAGTACTTGCTTGAAATTCTTGTAGTCAGCTATTTTGCTGTTTAATTTAAAACAGTTTAAGCAATATTATATTTACTCGATAAATTGTGACTTCAAGACCAAATTCAATTCCAACATATTAAGGTCATACTAAAATGAACGCAATTGTTGTGCTTATTGATGTCATTCATAAAAGGTATTAAGTCCAAAAACTCTCCTTGCACTGCTAAGCACCATTGTATCCACCCGGCCTCTTCTCCTGAATCATATGTAAGTGCACCTATTGACAATGGGGAACTGTGGAGTTTCATTACCATTTACAGTACAGGGAGTTTTTCTTTAATCCACAATTACGTTTTCGGTATTGGTGGATTTTTTTGTGAAACAGGAACCTGTGCGATAAATTTTAAAAGATCCAAATAACCACCTAGTTATTTGGATCTTTTAAAATTTGTCGCACACGGGTGCCTGTTTCGCAAAAAAATCCACCAATACCGAAAAACAGAAATTCACAGCGAATCCATGCCTGCCAAATTATTTCGCCCATCACTACTGTACAGCTTAATTAAAGCTACCAAAAAACAGTTACATCTATACATTATGCAAGCAGAAATATAGTGGTTTGATCCTTTCTATGATATTAGTAATGAGGCATAGTATAGCATAATGTGAAAAGAATTCTTATCTAGCAATTTGCTACACTTTGTCACTTAGTTGTGTATAATGCCAAGAGCAGCAGACGTGAACACATATCTATTATATTTGAGTCTGAGTAATTAATTTTAGTATTTTGAATGCGACATAAATATTGAATTTATTGAGCAATTGTTTTTGCCACCAACAGAAATTCACAGTGAAACTTTTTGCTACAAAAAAAAATGCCCATAGACCCCAATGTATCCTGCACCAAATAAGATGACTGCGGCAAAAAGTCACAGCAAAAAGGTGTCTTATGCTGCTGTTTGTTTTGATCCTATTTCAATAAAGATCTACATTTTTAACTTTAGCCTTGGAGTGCAGAGACCCCATTTTCTTCGGATTGGAAACGAAAATTTTGCGACTTTTTCGTCGCCGTCGCATTTTTTTTCGTATTGAGCAATTGTAAACGGTGGAAAAACCAATCCGATTTTTCCCCGACGGCGAGGAAAAAGTCGCGAAAAATATACGATAAAGTCGTAACAGCGATGAAAAAATCGCGGGACATACGAAAAAGTCGCGACGGCGACGAAAAAGTCGCAAAAATACCGATCATTATGAAAAAACGTGTTCGGACGATTTTGGTCCATTCGTGCATTAGTAAATCTGCCCCTAAGGGTACTGGTTATCTGACCCTTGCCTAACTACCTGCAAAGCTGGATGACACTGGGAAACACAGTTCATATTTAATTTATTACAAGTTATTTAACCAAAAAGGCATTTATTGTCCTTCTATATAGTTGTATTTAGTGCTGCTACCTTCCTCCTGTCTCCTATTACATATTTAGTGCAAGAGGGAGATGACAAGCATCTTTTTTTGCAGCTACCACTACCTCCTACGCTTCCCAGTGCAAGGGGCATCAACAGACACAGCAGACTTGTGCTAAAGAATTGGCTGCGCACATTATTTTCTCAGGGAGCACTGAAAGTGATGCTAACCAGTGGGCTAAGTAAAATCTTAAGCACAATTGCCATGTGTTTTACCTACAATTAATTGTTTTTCCTCATAATTCTAGCATAACTGCAGCCAACATTAAGGAGATATCAATAATTGTGGCTGATATATTACAATTGAGACAATTGTTCTTGCACTTTGGTGCAAAACAGACACAATTGCTTTGAAAAGTCCAGTGAAGTATCTAGCATGAAATTTCTTTAAAATGAGAGTGAAAAGTGCGCTCTATTTTTTTCTACATCTTTAGCAATTGAAGCAAGCTTCTGTGAGAACCCTAGCGTTACCACCTGGTTCAGAGTTGGCGGTAGTATCTGTGGCATCAAAAGGCTTAACTGCATGAAATTCAGAAAAGGAGACAGGAAGAGGAGACCACAATGACATTGGAACTATGGGGAAAAAGACAAAATTTTGGTAAAAAAAACATTGCATCTGAAATTGCACTCTGCACACTGCATTTGAGGTTGCAAATGATCCATAAAGAGTTGTATTGAGCATGAATAAAAAAATTTCAAAATGTAGAAAAAGAAATACTACAAAACTCAAGTATATTTTAGGCAGAAAAAAATATCACACATTTATTAAATAAATCATAACAGGAATCAATATTTTGCAGACCAGTTAAATGGCATTCATAGATTCAAATATTAGCAACAAGAAAATATTGATTTGATGTCACACACCAGCTATGGTCTTTGACTAACATTTTGATTATGAAATCAATGCTTTCTTAATAGACAACAGAAATTTAGCTTTTACATGTTTTTTGTTTATTTGTTTTTTATTTTATTTTGATAGCCTAGAATTTGCAGTTTTACCACTGGTCCACCTTACAACTTCCTCATAACTTTACAATGGAACAAGATCAGGGGGATTTACATTACACTGTGTCCTTAATTGGGGGTGGGGGATCTGATACCTGAAGTACAAGCAGGCCATCAGGGTGGAAATCAGGTGTGACAGTGTAAATATTTTACATTTATTTTTGGAAGTTCAGTTCAGTCAAGCTAAATGAGTTCATGGCAAAAGAGGGTTATTTTCCCTTTAAACATTGAAATGATATAGGGTTGTTGACCAAATAATACATTTTGACTGTATTCTATTCATAAAACATGCAAAAATGTCTGATGTGCTTATTCCCCTTCTGTGCTTGGTCACCTACTGATCTTTGTATTGGGCAGGTAAGCTTCCAAGTTAGCTTAAATGATTGTTAGAACAATACATTTGTTTATGGTTCTTTGATTTTACATGCAGCTTCTGGCAAGCAACATTTGCCATTATACCACTTCTTTTTTTAACACATATAGGCAAAAGGGTAAAACAATCCTTCACAGAGGAAGAAGACCCCATGGTCAAGGGGGTCCAGGGAACAGGGAAGGCCCAAACCATAGTGTCTGTTTCCTCTATAGTTGTAAAGTCTTCCCTCCCTGCTCGTAAGTAGTAGAGTGGCTGGGGAGGAAAGACCCAGACAGGCAGAAAACACAGTTGGGTGGGTGGGCAGAAGACATTGAAGGGGTGGAAAGTGGACAGGTGGGGGACTAGGTATTGATCTGTATGCAGTGGGCCCCTCCAAAGATTTTTTTTGCGGGGGGGGGGCTGGTGCACACTAGTTGAGCCAGTGGTACTATTTTTGGCAGCTAAGCTATACAAGTATCCAGAATGTGTATTTCCCATAGTAAATGAGTCCCATCAATTTTATTCAATAGTTTTTTTTATCAGTGTATACCAGAGCTGTCAACCTTCCCTATTTCTTTGGGAGTTTGCTTGCTCTTCCCCATGCTCCCCTTGGGCACACATGCAGAGTAAGCACTTGGTGAGGTCATTTGATACATTTGCACATATAGGTAGAATATTTCAGTTTTAGCGGTGATTTGTGAGTGCGTGATGTCAGTTCCAGAAGTGTGCATGACAGCACGTGACATCACTTCCAGGTTACGACGAAAAATTCCCCCTGGATAGCAGAGCTGCCAAATTGACAGCTTTGTAATACAAATATGGCTGAAACACTATAGCAGCCAACATGCAATTTAACATTGAGCATTTGCCTAACCATTGGCTCCAGAGCTTACAACAGGATTCGTTTGCAATGTTGATCTATACAAAGCTGGCAGTGAAAAGGATACATTTTATTTGCAAAGAAGTGAAAGTAGAAATAAAAATTCAACTTCTTTCTAAGTTAAAGTTCATGCACAGAGATTAGTATAAAATGTGACATGAATGTGTAGTGCAAGATTAATGGGAATCCCAATGAAGGAACAAACATTTGAACTAAAAATACAATTTGAAAGGTAATTTATGTTCCTATTTTAATATTCCACTTGCACAGTCAAAAGTCAGGCTTTCAGGCTTAAAAGAACATCTAGATGTTTAAAAAAAACGCAGGCTATATTATCTTAGTGACAGTTCTTATATGCAGAATATTGCTTAGAGCAAAAGAGAAAAACAAAGACTTCAAGTGAAATGTATCCATCTGCCCATCATGGTTAATGCCATGGGGGCACAAACAGGAGAAATAGATCAGTTTATATGATGAAATGTCAAGAACAGCCTGTGATCATAAATTATAGCTTCTGGGTAAAAGTTGAAAAAAGCTTTGCTTTTACCTAAAATATTAAAAGATGCACAAACATTATTTGTTACACTTTAACTTATGCTTATATTTTTTTTGGCACAATTTAAAAAAATTATACAAAAAAATAAATCTTGGCAGATTTTTGGGACCCAATATAACATCAATGCACACAATGTAACATCAGAATCCACTGTCTCTAGCTGACTTTACAGTCTATGATCTAAAGAGAAAAATCAAAAAATACTGAATTATCCTTTGCCTTTATGTAACATGGAGATAGCCTTTGTAAGGAATGGCACACAATGCATTAAAGGTGGAGAGAGCAAACATTATCATGGCAAACATGCAAATGGCAGCCCTGGGACGGAATATTAAGTCGTGCTACAGATTTTTCATATGCAAAGTGCACGAAAACCATAGACTTTGATATTGCATTGATATCACAAATTTTCGGGGACGAAATTCGCTGTGAATCCATGCCTGGCAAAAAAAATTAGCTCATCACTAATAATCAGGCAATAGTTGCCTGGAAAAATAACCAAATAAACTGTACATCCACTTGGACATTAGTTGTACATCAGTTGGACAGTTTTACATGTTCAGCAACCAAAAGCTTAGGGGTTTGGCATGTAAAGAAATTATGAAAAGGGAAAGGAAATGTGAAAGTAGCTTTTTTGTTGCTGTGTAACTACAGTTCCAGCACTACTTGGGTTAGTAATGCACAAGATGGAAGCTTCAATGGAAAAGAGATACTGCAGAATTTCAGCACATTTTGCAAGATTTTGTTTGGCAATTTGTATTCAGAAAAGTTGATAAGTCATGTTACTTTTAATAAAGGTCTTTATGAAATTCCTCATTTCATGCAGGGTACTCAAAAGGAAGAATGTGCAGGTGGTTGAGCAACTGAGCTGCAGAAAAGGCTAGAAGGTTGTATTATAAAATATACTTTAATTACAGTGTTGCTTTACAAATCAATATGATAATTAAAACATTCTTCAGTCTATCAGGTAATTCATCTAGCTCCACTGTTCTTGATACAAAGGGCATTCACTTTGAACTAATGTGCTGTGACTTAGTAGTACCTTTGTCAATTCTAATTTAGTAGATAACATAGGTAATGGCATCATTAATGGAACACAAGTTTCTGAAAAAGCATTGTGGATGGAGCTAAATAATAATGCTATTATTACTATTATTCTTTTATTTGTATTAGTATTGGCATTATTATTATAATTTTTGATGATGGATATTAAAAGCCAGGCTGTATTTAGGTCTGGTGCTACCCTAGGCACCAGACCAAAACAGGCCCCCAGTTAGTGGAAGTGACATCACACGCATGGCTGCACACAATGTCACTTCTGCCCGATGTGCTGTTACTTCCGCCCATTGTCACACTCGGCACCCTAGTCTCCCCGCCAGCTCTGCCACTAGACCTGTTGGATGAGGTCCACATCAACATATTGATGCCTTCCTTTGTATGGTGTGATTTTCAGACCTGTCCTGTTGATATCTGGATTTTGATTCAGGTATCAGTTGTGCAGGCTTGTTAGTAAGCCCAACATATGGAAAGATGAACTACTGTATGCAGTGCATTCTTGTATGTTGTATTTGGGTATTACTTAAGTCCCTGTTGCTTGTGTGTGTGGGTGTGTCCTTTTGAAATTTTAATCACACTCAAAGCAAAGGGACTTGAAATGATTCCAATGTAGACTATGCTATTGACTTGACTTAACATTTTTTTTAACCCAGCATTCTTGCCATATAACAGGGCTGAAACAAGGCACCACCATCTGCAGCAGAACAAAGCTGAACCCAGAAAAAGTTTGTTCCTTACTGGACCTATGTCTCAATACTACTTACTTCAAGCACAAGGAAGTTTTCTATAGACAAAAACATGGCTGTGCCATGGGATTGCCTGTGTCTCCAATTGTACAATTGTAGTGAACCTTTACATGGACAAAGTGTAAAAGAAAGCCCTGGACACCTTCAAGGGAACAACACAAAGTTATTGGTTCAGATATGTGGATGACACCTGGGTCAAAATTACAGCAGGCGAGGTTCCAGCCTTCACTGAACACATAAACTCGGTGACAAAAACATCAGGTTCACAAAGGAAGATGTGAAAGACAGCTAACTGTCATTTTTGGACTGTGCAATAGTTATCAAAGGGGGGGGGGGCACCTGGATATTGAAATATACAGGAAACCCACCCACACAGATCAGTACTTGCTTTGATTCCCATCACCCAACAGTTTACACTTCCAGTCATGTACATTGAAGGATTAACACCTGCATCAATAAGAATCATGGTCCCATTGTGACTGGATCATACCTTTTTACATTTGTCAGTTTCAGCCAACACCTAACTGAATACGTTCAATGGAACCATTATGATTGGATGCCTGTGACTGTATTACCCTCAAGGGTTTGAATGCCTGGGAATTCCCTACCAGTCATTTGAACTGATGAAGCCACTCGGATGAGTGGTGAAATGTTTTCAAGAAAAAACTCAAAAATTTACTAGATACTGTATATCATGACCTGGATGAATGAGAATCTACATAGACATACAGTATAACAGGGATAAAAATAATTTAATATAAGATGCAGATGAAACAATACATATTAGTAGATCCAGTTCTCTCAGCCCTGTGTTTTTCCGTCACACTGAGAAAGGCAGATCCATTCTCTACACGCAGGAGAGTGGAGAATATGTTGGCCTTTAAAGCAAGAAAGCAGGCATTTTTGGGTAGACCTAAGCTTCACTCTGCTGCAGGTACACAAAGAAGCATAGGGAGGTCGATATTCTTCTCTTAGCCTGATGGAAAAACAGAGGGCTGAGAGAAGCAGATCTATGCTCCTTGTGATCTTGCCCCCAGGGATAATAATGATTTGCTATCATTTTTTATTAACTTACACTCTCTGCTTTGCATTGTCTATTTCTGGTGTTGTAGGGATGAGACCAATGTTGGGTACTGGAGTACCTGGTGTCCAATGTAAACACAAGTCAAGGGTCCACAACACTGCCATGTTAAAATCCGCAACCCCACTGCAGCTAAGTTTCTACACTCCATAAAAAAGAATGGTGCTTTAATACTGAAAGCAGTAAAACACATTCTGTTGAATTGGCACATATCTGAAGTTGATTCCTGTTGATAAATTGGGAAAATATCAAACTACTTGGGATGCTGCTAGATTCTCCAATCTGATATCTGATAGATATGTCTCTACAACATATAAAGAGATTTAAATCAACAGCTTATCTTATCCACAATATCCTTACATTTAAAAATATGTATTCAGTGAATACACAGTTTTCTTTTGACTGCAGAACTAATCAAGGAATGAAAAGGAAAAGATGTATCAGATAAAACATTATTTCAGTTTATTTTGTATGCACTGTACAATAAATCAGTTGTCCTTAGAGTAAAATACATTCTGTGTTTTTGTCTCAGATAATAGGTCTAAAAACAAAACCATATTTTGCTCTTATCCTAGATCCTTCAGCAAATGCCAAATATATTGCTGGTGTCTGCTAACCAGACAAAGCTGACTGCCTCCCCTGCTGTACTAGGTAAGGCAATTCATTATGCTGCTGGAAAATCATCCCGGGGGCATGCAGTATTTTACTGCGGTACACAAGCAGGTGCAACAGAAAGTCTGCTAAAGCCATAGAACTAAACATTTCCATATTGTTTGTGAGTGCTGTATGAATTAGTTTAGTCAGTTACATTTTTTCATAAAGTGATATTAACTAACATAATAAATCATATATTTGCATCCAGAGCGGATTCTTTCACTTCCATATAGTTGCACTTGGCGTTGCTGCCTTCATCTTCTCTTGTGTTGTGACTTTTGTGTGTCTGTTGGTGCAGCGGAACCCTAGAGCTGCTGCCACTTTGAAGTTGATGGTTACTTTTTAGTTCCCAGAGCGGCCTGGGTCATTAGACTCAGCACAGTTACAATTGTGTGAAACAATGACATCCTCACAACAAAGATATTCAGCATTTTTTCATTGTGTTTTAATGAATGGGCGGCAATAGCATGAAGCAACCACAGATATGTTGGTATATTGGCAAAAAAAGCAAACAAAAACACTGCATTGTGGGTAAAATAAATGACAAAGTCATGCATCTCAGTCATGGGAATAATCCATTACAAATATACTTTACTCAGCACTGGTATTATCCATTGAAATGGATGTAAAGAAATTCAGGTTTCTGTCACGAAATTGCAGTATTTTTTTAATGCTAACACCTCCTTTTGAAGTGTATTTTACACTCAGCTATTACACATTCACATAAAAGTATTATGTGCTTTTACATGGCATATCATTAAGTTAAAGTGGCAATGTAAAGTATATTCAATTTTCAGTTTTCAACACAACTTCGTAAACAAGCCCTTAAGCACATACATTGCACCAAGTGAAGAAACACAAACAAACAAAGATAATGAATCCCACAGCAAAAAGATACACCGATATTTGACTCAGCTTTAAGATTATATTGCACTTACCCTTTTCTCAGGATCTCTAGTGAGACAAGCTGGTAAGCTTTTAAGCCCCAGTTAGTAAAGGTATACCTGTGACATATTCCCTATTCTAGAGGCTAAATGGCACCTCAAAACAATATTAGGCTACAGTTACTTTAAGAATCCTACCGCTCACCAATATAACAGTGATTAATGCAGTCAATTGTGTTTATGGAGGAAGTGGCAGATCTTTGCACTCCATTTTGGCCATTACTAACAAGCAAAACATAGGGGCTGATTTACTAACCCACGAATCCGACCCGAATTGGAAAAGTTCCGACTTGAAAACGAACATTTTGCGACTTTTTCGTATGTTTTGCGATTTTTTCGGATTCCAATACGATTTTTGCGTAAAAACGCGAGTTTTTCGTATCCATTACGAAAGTTGCGTAAAAAGTTGCGCATTTTTCGTAGCGTTAAAACTTACGCGAAAAGTTGCGCATTTTTCGTAGCGTTAAAACTTAAAAGGTTTTACGCAACTTTCGTAATGGCTACGAAAAACTCGCGTTTTTACGCAAAAATCGTATTGGTAACGAAAAATTCGTAAAGAATCCGAAAAAATCGCAAAAAATACGAAAAAATCGCAAAATACCGATCATTACGAAAAAAACGCAATCGGACTAATTTCGACCCGTTCGTGGGTAAGTAAATCAGCCCCATAGTCTGGCCAATTGCAGACTTTTTTGCAGACTTTTTATTTTGCACACTGCATTGTGTTTTGTAAATGATCCCTAAAAATGAAAACCACATTCACACTTGACCTCTCCGGATGGTTGTCCCTGGTGCTAAAGGAAGTAAAGGAAGATGCCACCCCCACTGCATGCCACAGGGGCTGCCCACAAAGGGTTGTAACTGGCTTGATACAAGTAATCACTGGAGTTATCCCTGTGTTGGAGGGGTTATTTTTGAGTTGCAAGTGACCCTTCTAATTTTTAATACTAGATTAGCTATAGGCAACAGACACCTATACACTCAGCTGCTGTGGTATTACAGCCAAGAGACTTTGCCCAAAACATAGTAAAATGATTCTGCTGGTAGTTCTCAAACCAGACCATCAAAAGTTGCCAATGCCTATGGCCAATGTGGGGGATCAAGAGAAAATTGAACTATTTGCATCAGCTGTGTCTCTAACCTTGGGAATCAATATTTTCAGAGTTCTATATAAAAATATGACATTGTTTAAGAACACACCTCTCTTCATGGGGATTTGTTTATTTACTTAGGTTCTGCAATATTGATTCTGTGCACTCCCATTTCCTTGGATTCACTCCCCAATTGCTTCATTTATTTACAGTATTTCCCCATTTCTCTAGTCAGTAATATAGCCCTGGGCTAAAACATTGCTACTTTTCCAGCAGTATAAATAGCATAATATCACGTAACAATGTTTTGCTCTCCTTGGCTAACTATACAACCGCAATCTAATTATTCTCTGAGGCACACTTCATGATGTATTGTTTTAATCGAAATAAGAATCTCATAAATAAAAAGCAGACATTAACTGCATGAAATCCAGTGATTTAGATTTCCTCATAATTCTCCTACTTAGGCATGCTGGAACGTTATTTAACGAAATATAATGATTTTGTTCTTCAATGTTCTAAAGATATTGTTAAATAACAGCAAAGTCAAAAAGATAGTGATATTATATAAACATTTTAAAATTGTAAATAATGCAAGATTCCTATAGTCCGAACAATGAACTGATCTCTATAAAATACCCATGCTTTCTAAAAGGCATTCTTGCTCCATTATTAACACAATTCAGACATACAAAACTTGAAAGATCTGTCCTTTCCTCATAATTAAATAATGTGCTGTTCCATTCTGGTGCAACAAATTCATCATACCACCAATACATTTATGAGATTAAATCAAGAGAAAAGACTTTTTTCAGAAGACAGCTGTAAATAAAGCATTTGATATGAACCTGGAGAGGAAGTGGAAAATCTAGTCTAACGACTAGTCAAAAAGGTTAGTTGGAGATGTGGCTTAGCATACAGTGGGGCCGATTCACTAAAGGCTGAAAAAACAAGTGATGTATATAGCATGCGTTAAAAATATTATCACTTCTTGTATTTTGAGAATTAACAATCGATTCACTAAAAGGACACTTGTCTGAAGAAGCAATGTTTTTGTCATTATTTATCTGGCAATGACATATTTTTAAGTGTTATTTTAAAGCATGCAATATATTTATGCATTATAAGTAGCATGCAATATTAATGCACGCTATTACACATATAACCATTAATTTCTGAAAACTACCATTCTTAAAATTACCATTTCCCTGAAAACTGGAGGATGCATCACTCTAGGACGATCACAAACTTCCAAAAAATCCGACTGCAAACTCCATCTTGTCACCACAGACAGACAATCACCAGCTGCAATTTGGTTTAGTAACGCCTACTCCTGGGAGGTGTTAAGCTTCACTGTAATAATCGCCACGTTTTATGCTTTTAACGCTTCAAATATGTCTGTGGATTATGCGTTAGTATTATTTCTATTCGATAATTACCTCAATGCGATGGGAATAACGCTTTGCGATAATCAGGATTTTTGTGCATGCAATGAGTAGTAACGCATGCTAAATTACTTTGATGAATCGGTACTTACATAGTAAGTTAGGTTGAATAAAGACGTACGTCCATCGCGTACAACTATAATGCCTATATATAACCTGCCTAACTTCTAGTTGATCCAGAGGAAGGCAAAAAACTCCATCTGAAGCCTCTCAAATTTGCCACAGAGGGCAAAAAAATCCTTACTGACTCCAAGATGCCAATTCGACCAGTCCCTGGATCCACTTGTACTAAGAGCTATCTCCCATAACCCTGTATTCCCTCACTTGCTAAGAAGCCATCCAGCCCCTTCTTAAAGCTATGTAATGTATCAGCCAGCACAACTGATTCGGGGAGGGAATTCCACAACTTCACAGCTCTCACAGTAAAAAATCCTTTCCGAATATTTAAACGGAACCTCCCTTCTTCTAAACGGAATGGGTGCCCTTGTGTCCGTTGGAAGGACCTACTGGTAAATAAAGCATTAGAGAGGTTATTATATGATCCCCTTATATATTTATACATACCGTAAATACTCGAGTATAAGCCGAGTTTTTCAGCCCCCAAAATGGGCTGAAAAAGACAACCTCGGCTTATACTCGAGTATATACGGCGGACGGGTCTCTATTGCGGACGCACGCACGCACGCGAACACTAACGGCATAGGAAGCTCCCATGTTAGGAGCTCGCCATGTATAAGCGGCGCACTGGAACATGTGTATGCCCGCACGCGAACACTGACGGGTATAGGAAGCTCCCATGTGAGGAGCGCGTCATGTATAAGCGGCGCACTGGGAACTGATGTGGCTACGCGCATATGAAGCTCAAATGTGAGGAGCGCGCCCTGTAAGAGGAGCACGGGGAACTGTTGCTTTGTTAAGATGAGGCAGTGAAGGGCTGAGGGAGCAGCAGCCAGCGGCAAGTAATGCATGGTGTAGATTCACAACAATGTGTGTGTTACTAACATTTATAAGGATATCATTTACATTATGGGTAATGGTGAAATTTCCACACTGTTGATTATAGGGATATTAAAAATATTTTAAACCCTCTGTGTGAGGGTAATTTGTAGATAATGATTTATGAGTGTGTATCATTAAATTTATACAATTTGTTTGGGCTTAATTAGTGGATTGACACTGTGTGCTGACTGGCTACCACCCAGTGAATTCACAAAGATACCTCACACAGTTCTATCACTGAAGTAATCAAAGTTACCATTAGGACAGGATTAAGCCATAAAAATCTTATATAGCCCAAGTCTTGTATAATGATTTTAATAGTGAGTATATAGTATATAGTTTACTGCTTCATGCTAGGGAGGCACATATGTAATGAGCGCGCCTTGTATGTGAGGAACACGGGGAACTTCACATATACCGTACATATGCGAGTTTGCCATAGGCATACATGATTAAAATGTTCACCATAGAAAACAAGACAAGACTGCATTGGGAGGGAGGTTTAGTGTACGATCTTAAGCTGTTGGTGATTTAGAACAGATTTATTTTGGGGGAAATATAGATGGTGATTCAAGAGCTTCAGGTTACTCCATCGCACGGCTTCGCTTGTATATGAGGAGCACGGGGAACTTGTTATGGCACCGCATATGTGAGTATATAGTTGTATATACTTATATATATACACTATACTTATACAGTATATAGTGTAAAATATATACTATATACTTATATACAAGTATATAGTTTAGTATGGAAGCTTCTTTAGCCTTCCCAAACTTGCCTGACAGTTAAAAAAAAACACCCTAGGCTTATACTCGAGTCAATAAGTTTTTACAGTTTTCTTAGGTAAAATTAGGTACCTCGGCTTATATTCGGATCGGCTTATACTCGAGTATATACGGTAGTTATCATGTCACCTCTTAAGCGCCTCTTCTCCAGTGTAAACAGACCCAACTTGGCCAGTCTTTCTTCATAACTGAGACTTTCCATACCCTTTACCAGCTTAGTTGCCTTTCTCTGGACCCTCTCTAATTCAATAATGTCCCGCTTGAGCACTGGAGACCAAAACTGAACAGCATATTCTAGATGGGGCCTTACCAGCGCTCTGTAAAGGGGAAGAATAACACCCGCCTCCCATGAATCTATACCCTTTTAATACAGCTCAAAACCTTGTTTGCCCTTGCAGCTGCTGCCTGGCATTGCTTGCTACAGCCAAGTTTATTATCTACAAGGACTCCAAGGTCCTTCTCCATTATGGATTTGCCTAGTGCAGTCCCATTAAGGGTATACGGGGCTTGCATATTTTTACATCCCAGGTGCATGACCTTACATTTATCCACATTAAATCTCATCTGCCACTTAGCCGCCCAGATTGCCAGTTAGTCAAGATCCTGCTGCAGGGATGTCACATCCTGGATAGAATTGACTGGTCTGCAGAGTTTTGTGTCATCTGCAAACACTGATACATTACTCATAATACCCTTCCCTAAGTCATTTATGAACAAGTTAAACAAAAGTGGACCCAGTACAGAACCCAGTGGGACCCCACTGAGAACCCTACTCCAAGTAGAGAATGTACCATTAACAACCACTCTCTGTACCCAATCCTGTAGCCAGTTTTCTATCCATGTGCAAATGACTTCACTAAGACCAATAGACCTTAGTTTAGAAAGCAGTCGTTTGTGGGGAACGGTATCAAATGCTTTGGCAAAATCCAAATAGATTATATCTACTGCATCCCCACTGTCCAGCTTCTTACTCACCTTATCATAAAAAGCAATTTTACTTAATTATCGAACACTTTTTAATGCATAAAACTATGCGTTAAGCGTTAACGACCTTTAGTGAATCGGCTCCAGTGTTCGGTAACTTACAATTTTCCAGGATATTATAAAGAGTTAAAGCATTATAGGAGCAGCAGTCCAGCACCATAAAGATGGATTCTTAAAGCAATCATTTACAAGACCTGCAGCCCAACTGATATAAGAGTATCAAATACAAATCCTGACTGCTGGGCTTAAGCTTACGTTGACTTCTTTTGAGGTACCTCTTTTGGTGCTAATTGCTTTTAAACAAAATTCTACCAGTTCTTATCTTTTTTCCAGGCTGGACTGAGGATAAGAAAGTGTGTTTAGTAATGACATGGAGAAGTACTTGTTATTAGTTTCAACACATTTCCTTTATTGTGAATTAGTTGAAGATCAGATCATACATTTTTATAATTAATGCCGATATCATGCAAGTGTTTCTTGCAGTATACCATTAATAAACATACACATTGCCATAAACATTAGTATTGTCCATTCTCTAATTATAACTTTCCCCTATTTCTTTTTTGCATGTCAAAATGCTGACAGTCACCAAGAGTTATGCTTCAGTAACATATAACTGGCATTTAGAGTTCTGTGTGTGCTGAGCAAGGCATCTGGGAAAGACACACCAATGTATAGGTTATTAGGGATCAGGTTAAAAAACTGTTGTACTTAAAACAGTATATGAAGACCTAAAACACACACCCTCAGTTCCCTGCATGGATTAAAATGTTAAAATGTTTGTGATATCATTTGACACTTCAAGCATCAGCAAACAATGGCTGATAATAACTGGGCTGGAACCCATATGCTGGGTAGCAGCTTTAAATGGGGCCATGAGCTTGTTGAATGGGGCTATGAGTCTATTGAAATGGGGGAGGTAAGAAACTGCCCTATACTGAGTCCTTTATATAGCCCCATGGTGACAGAAGGAAGCAGAGGCCAATGCTTAGGGCAGATGAAAGACAGGGGCAAAAACAAATATACAGTCCAGTAAATGCAGGAACTTAAGGTGATAACCACAAGCTGGAGAAAAACAGGACAAGACTTAGGGGCTTATTTATTATTCTGCGTAAAAACAAAATTCACAAAAACAATGGTGCAAAAAAACTATGTAAAATAAAAGGCAAATTTATGAAGGTGTATTTTATTTTACACCACTAGAATGCCAGATTTGACACTGTTATTTTACGCCACTTAATTCCTTGTAGAAGTAAGTTATAAGAGAAGTTGCTCTGAGTGATAAAGCAACTGGTAGTAGAATGAGGAAGGTGTATAGAGTCCTTTAATCAAGCAGACTTTAGACTGGGGGACCTATGTATTATGCTGTGTAAACAAAATTAGGCGTACAAATGGTGTAAAAAGCTAAAGTAAATGACAAATTTCGCCATCTGAATGCCACATTTTACACTACTGTTTGCAAGTTCTGGCAGAGGAAAAAATATAATAATAATAATATAATAATATACACCATTTTTACACAGCAAAGCCTGTCAATGTGCAGCAAATTTTGTTGCCGGTTTTTACACATAATAAAAAGGTCACTAAGGGTATTGGCATGCATGAAGATTAGTCACCCAAGATAAATGTTTGCTTCTGCAGGTGACTAATCCCCCAAAAATGCTTTCCCCCAGAAACAATGTAAAGTGCCGGTGGGAAAGCATCCATATTTTTCTCAAGAGGCAACTATGTTTTCCCACACAAAAACTTTAGTGGCTTATCAGATAAATAAAGTATCCAATCGCCATTCATTTCATGGTTTGAATCCTGACAGTCATGATGAAAGTGCTAATATACTTCTTTTGCTGGTTCTGTAGTGCTGAAACACCTCATGATTGCACTTCTGGATGAGTATGGGGCTATTTTATTGTTAGGATGACACTCTTCTTTTGTTGATTATCCAAGAATGAAAATACATTAGAAAATATAACAAGTACAGGAGATACAGAAATGAACAGGGTATGAACAACTGCACACTTTAGCATGACTAACACAGGATATCACAGAAAATATTATTTTGCTGGCTGACATTTATGTGAGCTTAAATTCCAAAGCTGGGCAGAATTTTGACAATAATGAGTTGATAGTTTCTCTCTGACAGATGGTATATTTGTACAAACAAGTACATCAAATGCACAGTTCTTTGCCACGGATGCCATTACTATGTGCCCTGACAGTTCTTTGCTGAGTGAAAAATACTAGGGCACGGATTTATTAAAATTCAAACTGGGGAATACGAATGGATTCCAATCAGTTTTATTGCATTATTGACAGTTTTGTAAAGACCATCAACCAAATTTAGGCATTCTGTAAAAGGTGCAACTTTAAAGATGCAACTTAACAATAAAGATAGATTTTTTTAACCTATCCCTAGTTATAGTCTACTGTACTCCAAGTTGCATCAGGTAGCCCCAGCTTTACTGTTCACAAATAGTGATGGGCGAAATGTTTCGCCAGGCATGGATTCGCCGCAGAAAAATTCACCGCATGTCCAAAAATTGAAAAAGAATAGCCATATGACAAAATAATAGCCGCAGGCGACAAATAATAGCCGCGGGCAACGAAATATTAGCCGCGGGCAACAAAATAATAGCCGCGGGCAACGAAATAATAGCCGTGCGACAAAATAATAGCCGCGGGCGACAAAAGAATAGCCGTGCGACAAAATAAAAGCCGCGGGTGACAAAAGAATAGCCGTGCGACAAAATAAAAGCCGCGGGTGACAAATTTTTTTGCCGCATGACATTTTTGCCATTTCGCGGATCTTTCGAAAGATTTGCGAATTTTTCAGCGAAGCGAAAAGGAACAGATTCGCACATCACTATTCACAAATCAAAATGTAGGGTAGCATTAATACTTAGATGCTTTGTGTGCTTGGTTCCCCCTAATAAACCTATTATAATTCTGCATCTTCAATGGGATTCTAACAGATTAATAAAATCTGTTAGAATCCCATTGAAGATGCAGAATTATAATAGTTTTATTAGGGGGAACCAATTTATAAGACTGCTTTCACACTTTTTAACCGTTTTTTTTCTGTTTGTTAATAAAATGAAACAAACTGACTAAATTAATCAAAGCCTTTTTTGTTTTTATGAAATGTGCCTATTTTTTTATGTATGTGAGTGTATAGATAGTTCAGGTAGAGATAGGTTTGTGTGTGCTGGGTTCACTTGGAAGGGTTGAACTTGATGGTCTTTTCTCAGCTCTGTATAACTATATTTGTCAGGATTGATTTAAAGGAAAAGTAACACTAAAAATTTTTAACTAAAAAATCTATTCTACCCTCCCCCAATACTTGCCCTATCCTGAAAACCATTTGTTATTTTGAATGCTTTAGAAGAAAATACCTGTAAAAAACTTGGCTTCCTGTCATTTGAACAAAGGCGATACGGCGATGCCGGGGAAAGTATCAGGAGATGTATCAACTATGCGGCGATCGATTGATCGAGCCTAGCCTGACTTCTGTATAGGAAGGAGTCAGGCTAGGCTCGATCAATCGATCGCCGCATAATTGATGCATCTCCCGATACTTTCCCCAGCATGCCGTATCGCCTTTGTTCAAATGACAGGAAGCCGAGTTTAACAGGTATTTTCTTCTAAAGCATTCAAAATAACAAATGGTTTTCAGGATAGGGCAATTATTGGGGGAGGGTAGAATAGATTTTTTAGTTAAAAATTTTTAGTGTTACTTTTCCTTTAACTGAATGAAGTTCTTCCCTATCTGAGTTAAAGTTACACCCAATCAGTCCAAGACTAAGGGGCTGATTTACTAAGACACGAATTCGAATCCGAATTGGAAAAATTCCGATTGGAAAACGAACATTTTGCAGCTTTTTCGTATTTTTTGCGATTTTTTTCGGCGCCTTTACAACTTTTCGGAAATTGTCGCGACTTTTTCGTTACCAATATGATTTTCACGAAAAAACGCGAGGTTTTCATAGCCATTACGATTCGCTCATATCTTGTCGCGACTTTTTCGTATTGAGCGCTCGTAAGTGGCGGGCGAAACTTTCAGACTTAGCATGATTTTGGAAGCCTCCCATAGGACTCAATGGCACCCTGCAGCTCCAACCTGGCCCAAGAAAAGTCACCATACTGAAGCTTGAATGAATCCGAACGCTACGAAAAAATTGCAACATTTTGCGCAACTTTCGGAATGGCTACGAAAAAGTCGCGATAATTTTCCGAAAAAATCGCCAAATACCGTTCATTACGAAAAAACCGCAAGCGGACGCATTCGCCCGGTTCGTGAGTAAGTAAATGGGCCCCTTATGGTTGAAGGATCCATTTCACCTTGCCAGTGGACTCAAGCCAGTGCCTCCCAAGCAGTATCATGCACTCTTTCTCATGCACTACAGACTATTGTGCTTTATCCCTTTATTTTATTGTCACTCATAAGAATTGGTTAATTGATAATCCCTCTTTGTGTCTCTGTGGACGAAAACTATTGGACTCTGCTTACTCTAAGAATTACAATCAATTATTTGACATATAGATCAGCAGAAAAGATTGCATTTTGAAAGGTTCCATATACAATGAAAATTGGATATGAGTGAGATGAAAATTCAGTGTTAGAATTATATAGTGTTCTGCAAAATTATGTATTGACGTAATTTTGAAATGTCAGCAATTATTGATTGCTTTTGTCTTTATCTTTGGGAATTGGCATCCATCTTACAGGGTTAGATTATCTTTCTTTAATGAGATGTAACCAGATGAGGAACCTACATATTTTTTATATTCTTTGTTGCTAACTATATCAGAGTTACTCTTATTTATAAGAGATGCCTCATTGTAAGAATCATATTTGTTATATATTTTTTTAGGTCATGTAGAAGTCAACGGGAGCTGTACTAGACACCTTTTAATAATATCTTTATTTCTTTAAAATCTATTTAATTTGTGGTATTAAAGGTTTTGTGTTTTGTTTTTTCATTTGTAAGCGCAAGAAAATTCTTATGAAAGCAACCATTTTGAGGTTTTATTATTCTTATTTGGATTCTTTTCAGGTTTTTTTGTTTGTGCTTTTTATACTCAAGTTTGTTTAATGAATGAGAGACATTTCTGCTTTTTTACAAAAGTGAGTTTAGTCATCGTAGAAAAAAACCTTTAAAATTACACAGATTTGAATTTTAATAAAAGGGGCTTCACCTGGTAATGAAACATTTATTAACTATGAACAAAGGAAAACAATTATAAAAATGACATGCAACATTTTTAATTCCATTTACTACATTATTTTGTAGGTTTTGTTTATTTAAATACAACATTTCTATAGCATATTAATTTATATGCAATTAAGTGACATATTACATGGCAGGCTATTATTTGAAGTAGTTAACCCTGGCTTGATAACTTTATTTCTACATTAAAGTATAGATTTTTATTAAGAAATTCAATGGGAAAATAGGAAATATGCACTTCTCTCCACAGTACCCCCAACAGTACTGATGTACTGAACTGCCTTGTATCTGAATCACTTGCCCTCTCCTAGATAACATGTTTCCCTGGATCTTTGGCACTGGAGAATCAGTGGCCTAACAATACACAATCTGTATTCTTTATTAATACATTGCAGCTTTTTTTCTAGCAGTTTTAACACATTTTTAAGGTCTGCTAAAAGGTGTTCTATATATTTGTAAAAAAAATAGCTTTTTAGAAAGACGTTTCTTTAAACACACTGTGATCGGGTGCAAACTCTAAAATTTACAGTTTTTCTTCCACTGCTGCACAGGGTCGCTAAACACTTTTTAGGTTTGCAAAATCTATAGTTTATGCAAATGTATGCAAATATGTTTTTTTTAATATTCTAACAACTGTTTATGACATGGAAAAGGAAGAGCTACAGCATCCTTAATATATCAAATAAAACATGCAAAACCTGAAATCCTAATTACTGTTGATGGTATTTTAATGTCCCCTATCATAAGATAGAAGATGAGTTAATGGGCCCTTTGGGTTTCAAAAAGGTAAGTCGCCTTGACTTTACCAAGGTTACATCAGGATATCAGCTTACATGCTGTTGATTCTCAACAGTTAGAATAGGATTGTTTGTGCATTAATACATTTAATTAATCAATTAAATTAATCCATTTTGTATATTCAGCAGGATAAACTCACAGTTTGTTTTGCACAAAATGATCAGAGATATACTGGCCACACATATAAAGGCACCTTGCTTGACTAGATCTTTAAGTGCTTTTTGCTATATATAAGTCAAGCCCTTGCGTCACCAATGGATTACCTAGGGGAAATTCAGAGTCCTACCGTAGGTTCCAGTATTCAAAGAAAGTACTCATCAACAGGTAACAGGCCCCGTGCTGGCTGTACAACTTTCAAATTCAATCCAAATAACCTGGAGAGTACACATGTTCCTCAGTACAACAGTGTAATTTATTGAGATATCACTGCACTACATGTTTCGGCTAACAGCCTTCCTCAGGTGCTAACAGCCTTCCTCAGGTGCATATAAGAGTGACATTAGCAAACAGAATAAATACCTAACACCCCACCAACAACTTGTCAGTGTGATTTTCCACCTGGCCTTGTCATTTTCTTCACATGTCAAGAAGTCAGTTGTAATAGAAAAGCATTTTTATATAAAATACATATAGCACATACACATAAACACACGCACACACACTGAAAATCCACGTTTTTTATGTTGTTGGCTAATTTGTATGTATTGCACATACAGATTTACCACAACTCAATTTTTCTATTTTTTTTTTAACAAGCTCATTTCCACGAATGTTTGAAATTTATCAAGTCTAAACTGAAAAAGCACTTGCAGGAAAAAGTTGTGGAAAAGTCGCAAGAACTGTGACTTTTTTGAATTGTCAAATGATAACCACAACTTTTTCGAATTATTGCACAAAAGCTAGTGTCAAAAACCAAAAATCTCTAACAATTTGAAACAAAGAAAGATCTTCCAGGAAACACAAGAGATATCTGCCATTGACGTCTACAGTATTTTATATATATATTTATATATATATATATATATATATATATATATCTCAAAATAAAACAGCCAGCACCAAGGGTCTGACAACCGACATTTTGGTCCCTTTTGGGACCTTTTTTAAAGGGACCGAAACGTCGGTTGTACATGCAATTATAATACACAAGAGATTTTTTGAAACACAAAGACCCTTGGTGCTGGCTATTTTATTTTGATATTTATGATATCCCGTGCACAGGGGCAGCTGCAGAGCAGCGAATTTTGGAATGTGGGGCTGTTGTGTGAACTGTTTTATATATATATATATATATATATATAAATATGTGTGTATGTATCAATACTGTACATTAAGGACATTAACACATTGCCCAATATAAAAAATGGAGTGAAAACAAACACAAGCTACATGTATTGCATATCATATTACTGGTGTTTCACAAATCTTCACTTGTAAACAGGTTATATTTAAAACAGAGATGTATGCACAATTGAATATATATGTTATAAATTAAATAAGAAATTGACTGTACAGTTTAATAGTTATTCATAATTATAGCCAGCAGTGTATCAGGACAAAGGGCTAATCAGAATGTTATACTGTATTTCTTTTGCAAAAAAACAATAATCTTAGCCATGATTACATTATCATATCTAACTAATCATGTAACGCCTCATTAAAAAGGTTTTCAACTGTTTAAATTGCTCCTGTAAATACCATCTTGACCTCACATCATAATTTTACTGGAGGACACTAACTAAGCTATGGTAACTTTAAATTGTTCAATTATTATTTATTTTTGAGTGTTACTTTGAATGCTTTCACTGTTATAATTATTGCTTTATTTATATGAAGTATTGAAGAGTGAGTGCAAATATAACATGAATGAAAGTGCAAAAAATGTCTCGTGATGAAGCAATACTAAGCTAAGGTCTGCCTGGAAGATTATATTCTGTACTCCATTAAAGCAGTTCTGTACCTACATGATAGCTAGGGATTATATGTCAGTATTGTTTTAGGAAAGTTCTGGAAGACTTCACATATTCAGATCTCAATGGACAATATTGTATTCTGACAAAGAGGTAGAAGGCCGATGATGCTGATGACGCCACTGAGACTACTTACATTTGCTTCCCCTTCAATGACCATCCATTGCTCTTGTTTTGATCGACATTTACACTTAGATGCTAGACAGTTACACTAACCTGGTAAACAGGACTTCTGATAAAGATGCGGGGCCAACCAAGAAATGGGAACATAGAGCTGTAAATAAGCACCGTAAGGGTTTTTTACAATATCTTTGGGCTGTGAATAGGCTGCTTACAGTGTGTACAGCAGACATAAAACATATACTAGCGGGAATATTTTAGATTTTGGTTTAGGAACAGATAAATGAAATTAGATTATGAATCATTAACATAATTTTCAATGTAGCCTTCATATAATTCTAAATGTCAAGCCACAATTGAGCATGTATTTTTAGGAGATCTCAAGATAAGAGCTTGAAAATCATATTCTGTTTGAGCCCTCAAACTTATAGTGATTTGAGCAAAATTGTTCTCCATTCATAAAATGTTACACCTGAGATTCTTGTAACGGACAGAAAAATAACAGCATGCCTACGTGTTCCCAACTGAGTGCTGTATTTTGTATGGTCAACACGTAAGATGATTTATGGCTTTCTGAAATCATTCATTGCAGCTGTTGTAAGGTATAAAAACAGCAAGAGGATGGAAGTAGAATTACATAACTATAGTATTTACCTGTCAGAAAGCTCAGTTAATATTTCACAGTGAACTTTTCTGTTGCAGTTTTGGAAAGGATAAGGAAATGGCCACTTTATGATATCTTATCTTTTGTGATTTTAAAGAACATTCAGTTGAGTTTGTATAGCTGGATGTTGTATTTTTAAACTCCATGGGATTACTATAAATTTTGATGTAATATTTGCCTGGCACTATGGTCACATCTCAGGCAACATGCCGCTAACATGTCCAATTACCACTAAATTGCTATAGGCAAAGAAATTCAGCCATCCAAATGTTTCTTCAGTGACACAAAAGCACTGTACTTTGTATATTGTGTAAAAGGGACAGATAGGCAGGGGATATAACACCAGAAAAAGCTCATCAGCAACAAAACTATTTCTTTCTTTTTAATGGAACCTGGCTAGCAATACAAAATATTTATATAAAAAAAAAAAAAAAAAAACATAATTCTATTTTTCCCTGTAATGTTTTACTTTTCATACAGCAAATGTTTCAAAAACCAATACATTAGGGTAAGTCTAGAAGCTCTTGAATATGAAGCATATTCAGAGAAAGCAATATTTAAACAAACTGTTAATAAGCAGTATTATAGGGTGTTATCAATAAAAAATATTATTTTAGGTTGAAAGGCATAGTTGCTAACCTTAAATTAAAATTCTCTCTTTTAAACTATTATGTCCCCCATACAACAAGTCTAACCAGTACTTGATATATTGTAATTAGAAATAGAACAGATCATATCTATGAGTTCAGCAAATACAGTTGGGTTCAGTTTAAGTGATTAGAATGCATTGCATAACTGGAAAGTCATGTTTTATCAAACCTCTTGTTGCAGTCATGGTGGAAACATCTCCAAACATCTTTCTCCCATTTACAGACTACAGCTCCTCATAAGGGACTGGCAGGCATTCCCAGGCTAACTGTGAGATGTAAAGGCTCATTTAAGACAAACAGGCAAAGAAGTGCAAGATCACTAAGGAGTACAAGAGTGATCCTCTTAATACTCATTTAGTCAGCACTTCTTCCACTCATCTGGCTGCACCTCACACCAGATTAAAGAAATCAAATGCAAGGTGCAGGCTGCAGCATTAAGTGGTGTTGGCCTGCCATGTTCTTACAGCCTGCTATAGGGTATCTGTTGTGGCAAATATATATTTTGTGAGCAAATCTGTCCAGTTTTGCCATAAAATTCGTGAAACTGCAAGAAAATTCGCGAATTGTCACACAATTTTTTTGCCCACGTCTTTATTTTTTTGTCGCCCGTGCTTTTTTGATGCAGCCGGACCCTTTTTTGACACGACTGCGTCCAACTTGACACGACCACGCCCTTTTTTTGCTGTGACTGCATGCCAACAAAAAATTTATGTGTGGTGAATTTTCACAGAAGTTTTGTGAGTCTGAATTAGCATATGTAATTAGGATTAGGAAGGGTTAAAAAGAAGGTTTAAAAAATCCCCCCTACCATTTAACCCTTCTGAATGCTAATTAGCATATGCTAATTTATGATAATTAGGATTTGGATTTAGTTTGCCCAGGACCGTGGATTCGGCCGATACCGAACCCTTCAAAAAAGGCTGGATTTGGCCTGAATCCCGAACCGAATCTGAGATGCATTCCTAGTAAATGGGCATTTTTTCTTGCACCAAATGAATTGGAGTCAATGGGGCAGATTCATGAAATCACGAGTTCAAATGAACGCTCCGTTCAAATGAACGCTCCGAGAACGCCAATTTTTGTTAATGTTTTTCTTGTGCCGAATGCACTGGAGTTGACTGACAATTTTTCTTGTGCTTATTTCCACATGTAAAATAATTGTATATTTTTTGTATCTGAACGATTGTAAACAGCGCAAAAACCTTCAGTGCATGATTTTGGAAGCCTCCCATAGGACTCAATGGCACTCTGCAGTTCCAACCTGGCCAAAGGAAAGTCACGATAAGGAAGCTTGAATGAATTCTAAATATATATATATATATACTGTATATATTCATTGCATTAGTATTTATAAATAATGCAAGCACTTTGTATAAGTTAGGGATGGCCATGTAATACATAAAACACATAAACATGTAGTTAAAACATTCCCTTGTATAAGACTATCATTAATTTCCCTTTAGTGTTTGATAATGCCTTAAGAAATTCAAACTATGGAAACCTATCAGCTTTCCCAGAACACATTCATTGACACTGCTAAATGGAATTTAAAAATCAATACAAAGAGTCTTGGAGAAGGTTTAAAATATCCTCATGCATTGCTGGGATTTTCTTTGTCCTTTTACTGTGTTGTACCAGATATAATCTATAAGATTTACCGATCTGTTAAAAAAGGAGAAATAAAAGCAGCTTAGCTATTTTCCTACGGTTCATATTATTGAGTTTCATCACCATTGAAAGGGTTCCAGCATTTAAGAGCTGTGAATTAAAGAAATGTTTACAATCTATGTTTTACAGTGCTGTGAGCTTACCATTTTTACCCATTCATAAATATGCTTTATTGTTATATTTAAAGAATCAATTTATTTTTATTGCCTTTATAGCCATGTTACCAAATCGTCTTAAAGAGTGAAAGTTTTGTGTCAGGCATCATAAAACCCCATATACAATGCTGATTTGTTTTTATTTTAATACCAATTAATTTTAACTCTTCTGCAAAAAAAGACAAAATGTGAATGTAGAATATGCATTACTAGTTGTGTGTGCTCCAGCACAGAATAGCCGGTATGATAAAGTTTCCCGACTTGACAGATTCTATGGTGCGCAAAATATCTCCAGCACTGTTTTAAGGATGAGGATTTATTTCACTTTAGTTCACTAAGTTAAACAATATTTCACACATCTGCAAAAAAAAAATCATGAAGTGGTCATGAAGTGCTGTTAAGAGAATCCAAGATTCCACTCTTGAAGAAAGTCCTCATTTTAATTATAAATACCATTTCCTTTCATCTGTTTAGTACCCACACATAATTGCACATGTACAGAAACATATGAGAACAGATTTTATATCTTTTCATTTGCTTCCATAGTTCCCCTAAGTCTTATTCTAAGTGAAAGAAATCAGACAGACAAGTGTTCATCAAGTGAAGATCACGATTTGACATTTCTGCTAGAACCTGACTTTATTCGGCTGCCCATGGAGGCTTTGTTACTGAATATGAAGCTATATAATATGTATTGAGCGAGGATGCTGAAATTCACACTTCAGTTTATTTCAATCAATATTTTTATTTTTTTAATGCCAAGTGCTTGCATGTAACCCATCATCTCTTGCAGCCTTTGACGTGATCAGAATGAATAAATGTTGGCATTTATAATGATTATTCTTTTAGAACAAGTAAAGACATGCCAGTTATTTTCTAATCGCAGTATTTAGGTGCAGAAAATGGTTGTGAAATTCTATGTCTCCTACAATTTGTCTTTTCAAATTTTCTATTCATTCTACAACACAAGACAAAACCAACTTATCACTCATTTATTCATGTAGCGCCAACTTTTTATATAACACCAATAAGTTACACAGTGCTTTGCAATCATTTTTGAACAACATAGTTACATAGGGTTGAAAAAAGACCAGAGTCCAACAAGTTCAACCCATCCAAGTAAACCCAGCACACACACCTATACTTACCTATCTATACACTCACATACATAAACTATATATACAACCACTAATACTACCAAACAAACCATAGAATTACAATAAATGAAGTACAGGTATGCGATAACTTATCGGGAAACCCGTTATCCAGAAAGCTATTATGGAAAGGCCATCTCCCATAGTCTCCATTATAAGCAAATAGTTCCAATTTTTAAAAATTATTTATTTGTTCTCTGTAATTATAAAACAGTTACTTAGTACTTGATCCCAACTAAGATATAATGAATCCTTATTGGAGGCAAAACAATCCTAGTGGGTTTGTTTAATATTTAAATGACTTAAGACTTAAGTTATGGAGATCCAAATTACGGAAAGATCCCTTATCCGGAAAACCCCCGGTACCAAGCATTCCTGATAACAGGTCCCATACCTATATTACAAACTGTAAAAAGATATAAGAGAAATAAAAATAATAAGAGGGCTAAACTAAAAGTGTTTACAATATAATGGTTTGAGAAGCTCTTGACCCACAAAGTTGTTAGTCATCCTATATTGTATATTGACTTCTAATAATTCATCAAAAAGACTTATTTAAACATGTTGCTTCTATGGAGCATTTAAGTTTGAAGGCAAGGGGAGAGACTGACAGCTGCAATACTAAGATAAATTGGAAAACAATGATATGATGCGGACTTCAAAGGCAGTGAAAGAACAATAGGCTAAAAATTAATTCTATCTGTAAAAATGGCCCCTTTACTGGATCTTCCTATAGATCCTATCAGTTCTCTGCCTGTGTTTCAAATAAAGGGTGGGCGTGTCCTAACAGTCCTTGCCAAAAGCACAGCAGGAGGGGGAGAGCCTATCACAGCCTTTTGTACACAAGCAAAACCAGGCTTCTGTTTGCTATCAGGTCAGCCTAGCCGGCTCCCCTACACGTCCAGAGAATTCAGCCAGCAAGAAGTGGAATAGATGGGTGGAACTAGTGGGGATTTGGTAGGATTTCTCAATTGTTCAGTCCGAAACACCAGGGGCGGGCCAAGCCAACCAGGTGCCCTATGATCATAAGATTGGTAAGCCACCATACCACGTCAAGGTAAACCCCTTATGGTGGTCCTATCTATTTACCTCTGGTCATATTTTTCAAAGGCTGGCACTCCCGTGCACTATTGCCATTCTTGACCTGGGGGCTGGTTTGAATCAGAGGGCTTAGTCACTCCCATGCCTTTTGCTTATATAGAGAGAGATTGCCTGGTTCCCCAGACCAAATCCTCCCCCGCTTGCGGCTTGTAGAGGAGAAGACTGCCCATTAACCAACACCCATTCTTTTTAAAGGCATAAGACCACCATTAAAGGGACGGGTGTGGGGGTGCTAAACCCACATGGAAGTTTGGCCATTCTTCCTGCAGAATTAAATCTGCTAAAATACATAAATACACAAAAAGAGGTTGTGGGAGCACTCCAAGGCTAAATAAAGTATACAAAAACAATGGAAGTGCAACTGATCTGGCCAAATTAACTACAAACATACAAAAAGACAAAAGGGATTGATCAATGCACATTCCCTGGTCCCCTGTTTCATAAGTAAATTGTCTATTAGTTTCATGCTAGTGCATACAGTATATTGACAAGAAACAGGGGTTTTTAGTTACAAAATTATGATCATAAGATTGGTAAGCCACCATACCACGTCAAGGTAAACCCCTTATGGTGGTCCTATCTATTTACCTCTGGTCATATTTTTCAAAGGCTGGCACTCCTGTGCACTATTGCCATTCTTGACCTGGGGGCTGGTTTGAATCAGAGGGCTTAGTCACTCCCATGCCTTTTGCTTATATAGAGAGAGATTGCCTGGTTCCCCAGACCAAGGCAACCCGGTCGGCCACCCCCCCGTGCTTTGGCGTGCATGCACGGGGTGCGCAATGCGATGGGTCATTGCGGCGGGGGCAATGGCAAAGAAGGAGGACTAGGGGTAGGCAGGAGAGGCTCCTGCCTGGCGCCCCCTAATTGTTGCGCCCTAGGCAGCTGCCTCTTCTGCCTACCCCTAGTTCCGGCCCTGCGAAACACAACTTTTTTTAAGCACAATCCTTCTATATTTAGAGGAGTATAATTCACTGGTGCATTCTTAATTTTTATATGATATGTTTCCTTTAACTATTCTTGACTGAAAATCTTGGAGGTTTATTTTCCTTAATAAATATTCTGACAGTGGCCGATGCAAATTGTAGAGGAGTCATGCAAATGCTAATATAATTTAATGGTGAACTACCTCTTTAAGCACGGTGGGATATTTTACTCTTTGCCAGCTACTATCACCACACAATTTGTTCAAAAACAGTGTAGTGAAATAAAGCAAAACATAACTTCTTCCTCAACAAATGTAAACATTAAATTATATTCAGAATTGAATGAAATTTTGCTTAGGAAACCCTGGGTCAAAAACTGACACAGAACTAGTGACACAGAACCATGGGCGTCCGCAGAAAATTTTCCAAGGGGGGGCAAGTAAGCTAGCATCATCCTGCAACAGATAAATATATATATATTTTTTTTTTTTTTGCAGGATGATACTAGGGGAGGCTAAATATGGCCCATACACAGACTGACCTACAGCTAATGTGACACTTAGTGGATTCACTGCTGACGTAAAAAGTTAACCTCCCAACTACCTCTTGCCGTTCCCACTGACTCCCAGGGATACTGTACAAAAGTGTGGGTGGGGGTGCTTTTTTTTTTTACCCTAAAATGTTTAGTATTAGTAGTAAAAGTATTCATACGCGCACTTCTGTTAGGGGATCTGCAAACATTTGTGTTTGGGATCAGTTAGCTTAAAGGGGTAGTTTGCATTCGAATTCACTTTTATTTTTAATGGTTTTTCAGTTATTTAGCTTTTTGTTCAGCAGCTCTCCATTTGGTATTTCAGCAGCTATCTGGTTGCTAGGGTCTTATTTACCCTAGCAACCAGGTAGTGATTTAAACAAGAGATGGGAATATGAATAGTTAAGGGGCCTACTTGGAAAAATAAGTAATACAAAATTATAATAATAATAAAATTGTAGCCTCGCAGAGCAATATTTTTTGGCCCCCATTTGAAATCTGTATAGAGGCAGAAGAGAAAGGCAAATTATTCAAAAAAATTAATTAGGAAGACCAATTGCAAAGTTGCTAGGAATAGGCCATTTTATAACATACTAAAGGTTAACTTAAAAGTGAACCACCCCTTTAGATGTGTTTATGTTAGTTTTATAGCAAGAAAGGCAGTGGGTACTGACTCCCCATTATATACAGTGAGACACAGTCCGTAGTTACAAAACCAGCACATTATATACAGTGAGAAGCAGTGGGTACTGATGGCAGATATTCAGGCCCTGGCACTATAACACTGGCACGGATACACAACATTGGCCCCACTGTAACTTACTATAAATGAACAAAACAATGACAAAAAAAAAAAAAAAAAATAGTAAGTGCAAAAAACAACAACACATATATAAACACACAATGAGCTTTTTCAGAGGGAAAGAGTTAACTTACCCTCCATGTGTTAGGGTAGGGGATAGATTATAAATTAAACAATTTAATGTCAGCTAGTGATTCTTTAGAACTGTATAGTACCTGTGGGATGAAAACTGCAGCAAAAGTTGAGAGTTGGTTCTCAGGAAAAGTTACAGCTGCAGATTCATCTTTTCAGTCTTTATTTCTGTTTCCAGTTTGCAAAATCTCCCGATCCCTGTGTGCATCTGTGCTCTGATTGGTCAATTTTACTGTCTGTCAAGGAAGCTGTGCTCTGATTGGTGAATCCACAAGAAGAAAGATCCAATCGGAGCACAGCAAAAACGGGCTTGAGGGGAAAGTGCAGAAACGGAGTAAGGTTTTTGTTTTTTTTGCTACTTTTCCAGGGGGGGGCAAGTGCCCCCTCTTGCCCCCTTCTGTGGACGCCCATGCACAGAACTAGCACAGAGCTCTAATTCAAAGGCTTAAAAATGCACAGTGCATGATTTTTCCTTCAAGGTGTCTCCTTTTCTCCCCTAGCACAATCCCCACCATCCCTGCCCACCTGACAAGTGCTTTATTGTTGACATAGAAAACAATAAAAAATCAGAAGGGGAGAATAGAAGAACTGTATAGAGAAATCAGGCAACATTAGAAGTTTTCATACTAGCATTAATTGGGAAGTCTTACTAAAATGGTTAAAATAACTGAAGGATAATCACTGAACACAGGTTTTACCTTTATTATATGCTATTTATGTTTTCATTAATTCACACTGCAATAAAATATACAATAATTAAGTTTCAAATATGCTTAACCACCTTGCAAAGATTCAAAAAGTCATCTAATTAACCTCAAATGATAACCAGAAATATAAATGCTTCACAGCAGGAATAAATGAAAACCATTCTGACTGCACTGATCTATTTTGGTGGCTGAATACAGCTTTCCGCAACAAAAATAATTCATCTTATACATGTAGGCTTTATCTTCCCCATTTACAAAGTCAGTATGTCTGCCATCTGGAATCTTTCTCTTTGAGTGACAGGAATATGCCAACTATAACAACTGCATTGGTTGTTTAAATATATTAAATAAAGTTTAGTTAAGTTCGATAAAATGGTCTTTTCTTATAATGAGGAGTTATCTTTTCTGTTGTTGCAAAATAAATACAAATATAAAATAAAAGTTACATTTTATTGCCTTGCTAAAATACTGGGGGAGTATTCAACGTGTTTATAGAAAAGAATCAAAGAATCAAAATGAAAAACTTCAGAAAATAGAGGTCATCCTCTCAGGGTCAATGCTTAAAAACATGCATGCTTTTTTATTCAGTTGCTCAGGTAAAACTTGCACTCACGAGTGCTCCTACCTGCATTTCTTTGTGGTGCGTTCCTTTGCTTTCCACTGCAGGGAAGTGCACAAAGAAATACATCCTGTTCTTCCTTATGCCCGTGTGCTCACACAGGTACATTTAAACGCATGTGGGACGCAACATATTTCTTGTCACCTGTGTTTGGCACGTACATGTGCCTGTGTGAGTACAGGTACATTAGGAAGAACAGGAAGCGTTCCTTCCTGCACTTCCCCGTGGTGGAACACAGAGGAACGCTTGTGAGTACAAGCCTTTATGATAGTACATAGTACAGAAGAAGGATTAAATGTCTTTAGGAAAGTGAAAGCTTGGAACAGCAAATATAAAGTATAAGTGGTGGCAAGTGTTTTGTGATATGTTGTTTTCTTATTAGGGAAACAAGATGGCACTGTAGTTTACTACTGCAACTCAGTGGAAGTCCCTCCAGCCAAGCCAACACTAACTGATCTGCTAGATGAAATTAAAAATACTTGCAAAACATGTACAGGACTTATAACAACCAAAGTGGATGAAATTTATTTAATTGGAATATTCAGTGGAACTCTCTACCTTCTGGCATGATATGCAAAACCTCAGAGAATGGGTGGCAATGATAGAGCAGCAAGTTAGAAAGCTGGAAGACGCCAGTGTACCACTACCAACTCAAATGTGCAAGCTCCAAGCCGCTGTACAAGCCTGGCAGAACAAAGCTAATGACCTTGAAGACAGGCTGAGTTGAAATGATATCAGATTACTGGGCTTTAAAGAGAGAGAAGAAGGTGAGTCTCCTGAAAACTTTTTACAACAATGGATGATATTAATGTTTGGGACTGACCTACTTACAACAGCTTTGTCTGTTAAAGATTGCATCGCATCCCTGTGAATATTGCCATCTACCCTAATAACTCAAAACAGTGAAATGGGCGACAAAATTTGTCAAGTAAAAATTTGCAGCCCAACAACAGCATTTGAAAGCAATGAAGGTACAGTAGTTAGAAACAGTGCTTGGATTGTTTGGATATAGGCTTGCTATAGGGGCCAGACATCCCACCTCCTCTGGTCTCTATTTATAATGTAGAACAGTGCTGTCCAACTTCTATGGTGCCGAGGGCCGGAATTTCTCTAGCATACATGGTGGAGGGCCGCTAATGGAAGCCAGTTTTGACCACTCCCCTTTTTGAAACCACACCCACTTCAAACCACACCTATTTTATCACAATGGTGGTAACACAGCAAAATCCCAAATGCTTGGTCCTTACTGTGGGAATATCAACCATCATTCATATGTGAAAGAATTATGTCATATTAAGATATACCCTTAAATTCCATATGCCTCCTCCTCCCCTGTGGATAGCAGAGCAACCCCCAGTACATAATTACACACCTTAGGGACCATTTAATGGCTATTTCCAACTGCTAACAAACTCCCACAACAAACCCCTGCCAGGTTCACCTCCCACAAGCAGCATAGGGCAAGCAGAGTATGGCACACACAGGCAGCACTCTGCCTGTCCTATGCTGTCTGTGTGTGCCATACTCTGCCTGTCCTACCCTGCCTATGTGTGCCATACTCTGCCTTCTCTATGCTGCCTCTGTGTACCATACTCTGCCTGCCCTACCCTTCCTGTGTGTGCCATACCCTCCCTGACCTATGCTGCCTGTGTGTGCCATACTCTACCTGCCCTATGCTGGCTGTATGTGCCATACTCTGCCTACAGTACCTATGTCTGAGGTGTGAAGAAGTAAACAATGGGAGTGATTACAGTCTGAGCCTAAGGTGTGAACACTGCAGGGGGTGAACAATGCAGGTATTAAAAGGTGTGAAAAACACAGGGGATTACATTTTTAAACAATGCAGTGGGATTACAGCCTGAATCTGAGGTGAGAACCATGCAGGGGGCCAGTTAATCTCAGTACTGATACCATTTAATGCTTACTCAAAGGTAAGCCATCAAAGCAGCCAGACAGGTGGGGGGCCACACAGAGGGGGGTCGCGGGCCGCCAGTTGGACAGCACTGATGTAGAATATAAATGTACATACTGTATATGCCCTTTAGTTTTGCCCAGAGGCATAGAAGTGCTGCATCTTGCTTACAAAAAGAACATAAAAAGTGATACAGGCATTGCTCTGTGCTCATAGATTGATTTCAGTTTCACCTTCAAACAGTTGCGTTCCACGTGTTTATTTTGCTGAAGGATTGTCTTAATGGAAGTTATACATTAATTATGTTATATGCTCATAACAAAGAGTGGAGCTGGTCTCACCCCATACACCTTTCCTTGAGCAGTAAATCACCCAAAATTTTTACATTCAGAATGTAAAGTTTACAACTTATCATCAGGGCCGGATTTGTTTTCGGCGCGCCCCTAGGCCACCCCGTTGAATGGCCCGCGCCCCCCCCCCCAATGCGCATGCGCGAATGAGCGAACAACCGCTCGCCTCCCTACCCCGCCCCCCCTGTGCGCCCTCTAGTGCGCATGCGCATACATTTAAAGCCCCATACGGAGCAGTGGGGAGAAGTTCCCACTGCTCCGTATTGAAAAAAACTTTAAAAATTCCATTGCGGCAGGGCGGCATGCCGCCCCTACATTTCTGCCGCCCTAGGCCCGGGCCTTTGTGGCCTCTCCACAAATCCGGGCCTGCTTATCATCAGATTGTGAGACTCATATTTAGTCAGACCTGTATGATTATTGGTCTGAGTATTTGCCAAGCAATTCAACAGACATGGCTGAAGCGGCATTTTTTTGCAAAAAAAATGTTTTGCAAATCTTTTCAAAGTTTTGTGAAGTTTCTGGCGATGCCAAACAGATTCGCTCATCACTACTAATTAATAGTGATAAGCAAATGTGTCCCAATTTAATTCTGTGAAAAAATTTCAAAACTCCCAAAAAAAATTGTGAAACAACAAAAAATTTGCAAAATGCAGTTAACAAGCAACTTTTTTAAAGTGCCTGTGCTTTTATTTACGCGACTGCCCCTTTTTTTTTGACGCGACTGCATCTTTTTCTATGTGCCTGTGCCTTTTTGAATTTTTGACGAGGTTTTGTGAAACAATTTGCCAATTTCGCTGCGAATCCATGCCTGGCCTCACTACTAATTAATGAAATTAAGCCATCACCTATACAGAAAGTATACTTATAATCCAAACTTGTCCTTGAAGTAAATACCAGAATTGCAGAATTATAATTACTACAGGGAATACGAATGCAGGTATATATGTATGTCTTTTAGAAGCTATGCGAATACTGTGGCAGTTGTCCTTGTTATAAACAGTTCCCTTTACAGCCTTCTTCACCTGACCTGCTTTCAGTAATGTGATGCTAAACTATTGTCTTGCAGTAACCTTGTAGCAGTGGCATAAAACTGTCCAATGTAAAGCAAAAGTTGCATAAAGTCGCATTGCATAAATATGTATAATCCATATGAACAATTAAAAAATGAAGAGATTTGGTCCATTAAGGGCTCTGGCACACGGGGAAGATTAGTCGCCCGCGATTAACTCCCTGTTCGCGGGCGACTAATCTCCCCAAGTTGCCTAGCCCTGCCATCCCACCGGCGAACATGTAAGTCGCCGGCGGGATGGCAGACGCGGCGGCGCGATTTCGCGCAAATCGCCGAAAAAGACTCGCGAGTCTTTTTCGGCGACTTCCGGAAATCGCCCCGCTGCGTCTGCCATCCCGCCGGCGACTTACATGTTCGCCGGTGGGATGGCAGGGCTAGGCAACTCGGGGAGATTAGTCGCCCGCGAACAGGGAGTTAATCGCGGGCGACTAATCTTCCCCGTGTGCCAGAGCCCTAACACTGAGTCTGATATGTGCATATTATAAAATACTTAATTTGCTTGCATGAGAGAGTAAATAAGCCCTATAATGTAATTTAAACACAGATTTATAATAAACAAATTCCAAGATATTGCCCTTTTTAACTTTCAAACTTCAGAGACAATCACTATTATGCAAATTTTATATGACACTAATAGACTCCAGCAAATAATGGGATCTGGCATATTACTTAAGGGTAGCCAATAAATCATCAGAATACAATTCAGGTTGTTTGTATGTAGGTGTGAATGCTAATATTAGCAGGCAGATGTGTATTTTCTGCTCTTATAATTAAACCTAAACAAGACATTATTCCAGAGAGGTCTTGAACAAAAATAGTGTGCTTTTAGCCTGTCCTAGTTTGGGAAAAGGCATTGGGGAAAAAATGTACATTACTGTGATACTGTATATTACAATGGCATCATTAAATATTGTAATTACTAAGTAAATGCAATATTCTGTAACTAGAACAGAAGGTAAATTAATCTTTTACATATCTGTTTTCATACAGTGCAAAGGGAGTCTGTATAGTCAGGGATACATATTTCTTTAGCACACTCTCTCTACAGTATATATATATATATATATATAACATGCATTACACAGGCAACAACAATTTTACAAAACTCATGTTACTGGATTACAAAATTCTTTTGGTACAAAAGTGCCCCAGCCCAGTGTTACATGCAGACATAATCAGGAGAAGGAAAGATAAACCAACACTGCTTCCTTCAGGTACATTATGCTGGAGGTGGTGAGATCTTATCACAGACTTGAAGATCCACTTGCTTGGTGAGGTCGTCAATTGACAGGGATACAGGCTCTTGGCACAGGGGCCACATTAACAAGTTGATGCAGTGCTCCATCCAGCAGTATTTTCAGGCAGATATTGATGGGGAGGCCTCTCAGAGGGCCCTATATAGGGGCAGATAATATAGAATTTATTTAGTATTGATATATCACATTAAAATCAAATTAGAAACTTGGCTGGCCAGCCTACCTTATTCACAACCAGATATAGTTACATCCATTTAAAACCATATATGCACTGTATTAAATTGTTTAAAAACACAAAAAACCTTATTTCAAAAAATTTAAATAGCAAGAAAAAGGAGAAAAAAACAGTAACTAAAATTGGATATTCCTCTTAAGGAGAGCGGTATTGTGTTCTCTATGCAGGTTCCACTTCAATTATCCTGGTGGGGGTTGGTGAGAGGAAAAAGTTCTTAATTTGCAGAGTTAATTCCCTTTATATATTCAAGCAAGATTTTTATAAAGACCAATGTCTCTTATAAGTGTCCGTGCTACTGTATATAGCAAAAAATTATTACCACAGTCTTAGTGGCCAATATAGTTGCACAAGTTAGTGAATTAATTGATGTTACTTATATTGTTTTCCACCACCGCAGGGTGATTTTACTTCCAGCCTACACCAACGACTACTATGGGGCATCCCCCAGTCGTTATATGCGTGTAGCATAAATTTTATAAAGGATGAAAAAACAGAACAATCTCACCCAGCTTTAGCACGTTCTTTGCAGCACTCGCTTAAACTTCGCCGCTTGCTTTCAGATAAGCTCCCAAATTGGTCTGAAGGGGCTAAATCCACAGCTTAAAATTGCCCATGTATGACCACCTTTAGCTTTCACAAAATGAGACTAAATGCTATATATGTAAGTATTCATTGATTAGCCCTCCCTAAACAAAAATTTACCCTCTATCCCTTGTTACGGCCTTGGATCGAGTTTTTGAAACTTGAATATTAAAGATTTATTAAAGCAAAAATTCTAGAAATTGGAACAAAGACCCAAAGTTTTTTTTTTTTTTTTTGAGACAGCCTCTTTAAATGAATGGAACAATTTGATTTTCATTAGCAATCAACCGTTCTTCTATTACTTTGTGTGATAATGACTAACCGATTTGAGATTTCTCATGTAAGCTATGGACTGCGGGAAAAAAACAGACAAATGGCATTCATTGTAGAGAAATGAGATGTAATACATTTTGAAATTGAAAGTAAAATAATTTGAAGAATATGTCCGGTGTATATACTGTACATATGAAATGTAGTTGGAAAAAGATAGGAGGGTTGATTTAATAGTTTCTGAATAGTGATGGGCGAAAAGTTTTGCCAGGCATGGATTCGCGGCGAATTTCCGCGTTTTGCCATTGGCGGATTGTTTCGCGAAACGGATGAAAAATTTTGCCGCGGAAAAATTCGCCGCACGTCCAAAAATTGTCGCAAGCGTCAAAAAAGAATAGTCGCGGGCGACAAAATAATATCCGCGCGACAAAACAATAGCACACGACAGAAAAATAGCCTCAGACGACACAATAGCCGCGCGACAAAATAAGAGCCGTGGGCGACGAAACAATAGCCGCGCGACAAAATAATAGCCGCGGGCGACAAAATAATAGCAGCAGGCGACGAAACAATAGCCGCGTGACAAAATAATAGCCGCGGGCGACGAAGCAATAGCCGTGCAACGAAATAATAGCCGCGGACGAAGAAACAATAGCCGCGCGACAAAATAATAACCGTGGGTGACGAAACAATAGCCGCGTGACAAAATAATAGCCACGGGCGGCGAAACAATAGCCGCGCGACAAAATAATAGCCGCGGGCGACAATTTTTTTGGTCACACAACATTTTCGCAGTTTCGCAAATTTTCCCCCGTTTCGCGGATCTTTTGAAAGATTCGCAAATTTTTCGGCGAAGCGAAACGGAACAGATTCGCTCATCACTATTTCTGAAGTCACCATAAAAACGCCTAGACACTCCAATGTATTCTGGCCATCTGCACATGTGTATAAGTTTACACTAGGGGGCAGATTTACTAATCCACGAATCCGAATCTCGAAAGGGAAAAAATCGTATTGGAAACGAAAACTTTTTCGTCGCTGTCACGATTTTTCGTATCTGGCGCGACTTTTTTTTCGCCATCGCAACTTTATCGTGTTTTGCGCGACTATTTCACAGACATCGCGATTTTTTCGTATTGAGCGATAGTAAACTGCGGAAAAACCAATCCGATTTTTTTTGTGACGGCGACGAAAAAGTCGTGGAAAACATAAGAAAAAGTTGCGACAGCGCAGAAAAAATCGCGGGACATACGAAAAAGTCGCGACGGCGACGAAAAAGTTGCAAAAATACCGATCATTACAAAAAAACATATTTGGACGCCTTTGGACCATTCGTGGATTAGTAAATCTCCCCCTAGGGATGAGCGAATCTGTCCCATTTTGCTTTGCCGAAAAATTTACGAATCTTTCAAAGGATTTGCAAAACAGAAAATTCGTGAAACGGCAAAAAAAACCCCCAATTCTTTTCACACGAGAGACAATTCTTTTTGCCCTGAGACATTTCTTTTGACAGGTGCCAATTCTTTAGACGCACAACCAATCTTTTGACGAGCGAGAAAATTCTTTTTGACGTGCGACAATTGCTTACGACAATTCTGAGGCAAATTTTGTCGCCCGTTTCATGGAAAAATCCGCCAGTGGCAAAACGCGGAAATTCGCCGCAAAACCATAACCAGTAAAAAAAAAATTCCCATCACTAATTTTTACTATTACCTGCCATATATCGGGCCATTGTTAAATTGTTAACAGTCACTATATTTGTCAATATGGATAGCACTGACTGACTGCTGTGTCATGATTAAGCTTCTGTAGATAGCACTATAGAAAAGAATACAGTACATACAGAACATTTCTTATTTCTCTCAATTACATTCACTTTTTTTACATACCTGAATGCATTCACATAACAGCATTTTACAATCTTTTAGCGATGTCATTGTGCATCTTGTAATTCCTTAATGAAATCAATAAGCTTTCTTGTCTTCAACAAAATGCCAAAGACTTTCAGCAATGCAAAACTTCAAATGGGCAGCTTACAACATTTAAGCTTCACCAAGCATTATATTCACATTCTAAAATCAGTCTTGGGTAACAAAAATATAATGGAAGTAAATGAAAGTACAGTGAAAAACTCTCTTCTCTAAATCTTTTTAACTTTATCCTATTTATTTTTCTCTTCAAGATATAGCTATTTTCTGTCCTATATTTCTAGAGGCTGATTTAGTTAAATAGGTGCCAAATTTCACTAATGTATTTACCCACAGCAGCCAATTAGAGCCTTGCTTTCATTTTCTATCTGGCAGTAGATTTATCAAAACTAAATGCTGATTGGTGTTTATAAGCAAGTGTTCTTAGTACCTGTTCCTAAATTAATCCTACAAGGTAGGACAACTTTTTGGTAAAGCATATGTTGCGATATAGTAGGTTTCTGGGCATAGAGGGGCATTTACATTTAATAATATGAAAGGAAGCCATGTGTTTTCACCTTATAGCACACATTTCTTGCAGTGAAAAAGTGTTTGTATTGGCATGACAAATAATTCTTGTATTTCTATGCCTAACTCAGAAAACTCCTCTACACAACTTAATTTGTTTTTAGCTCCAATAACCAGCCATTATTAACTCCCTTACATTTTAACCATGCTACTGTGCTTCAGTGATTGTTAATTCTTGCCATTGTAACTCTCTTAAACATCTTACTAATGATCTTGTCATACAGATTTCATGCTTTGGGGAAATGTTATACTACTGCAGCTAGAAGTCATGGTTGAATCTGTGTGCATATAAGTGTGTGTGTTTCAAATTAATAATATTCTGTAAAATGAAAGAAAATCTGACATTTTGGGATCTATACAGTTATCTCCAGACTTCATGATACACATATATTTGAATGTAGTGCTCATAATGTATTTTTCATATATTCAGTTATTTAACAATTACCCATAAAAAGAGCAAAAAAATTATAGCAGTGGATGGCAAAGTTCTGATAAAGAAAATTTCTACTTTTGCCTCATATAAGTATGTAAATCCCTTGACTCTACAGCAAGTAGGTACTTAATTAAAGATGTAAAGCTACTGGAAACTTATTATACAAAGAGACTAGCTCACCCTGGATTAATCCTCTTGCTTCTCACACAAGCACAAAATTACAGAGATATTAATCGTTCTGATGAAATACTTTTTTTATTCGTCTAATTGGTTAGCTTTGGTTAGTTTTAACTTAAGAATATTAATCTGTAGGAATATACTTGTAACAGCCTTGCTTAGCTTGTAAGAAAGCATTTAGTTCAGTGTGATTACTTCTTACATGTCTTGATTGCAAATAGCAAGGTGTTCCTAGCAGAATGAATACAGCTGTCACGAAAATGATTTGTCTGACCCTAAGACGCAAGGGTGACTATAATATGTAAAATCTGAAAATGTTAAACATAGTTCTATAATGGTGACCATGATTGGAGGGCAAAGGAAAAAACATTTATGATAATTCCCTAATCCTTGATACTATCCCCAGTGCTTCAGGAAAAGACTATGCTCAGGGTAGAAATTCTAAATGTTCCCTAAAAATCCACTCTATAAATCAGTTTATAAAATAAAATGATTACTGATTTTATTACTGAAGGAACATTGTGTCTAATTTACATTTGCAACAAATCTCACCCACAATGTGTAAGATTGGTTGCAAGACCATCTTTCTCTGTGGAAATTCACAGCCAATAAATACTGATCATTAAATCTTTTTTTAAATAATCAGATGCTGTGTAATTTATTTATTTCTTTTTATAAGATAACCCAGAAACTATTGTTGTCCTACAAAACCTCACAAAATCATGAGTGATCATTACTGGAAATAAGTCTGAAATTCAGGTACGGGATCCATGGAAAGCCTTTATCCCATAGACTCCATTTTAATCAAATAATTTAGATTTTGAAACTGATTTCCTTTCTCTCTGTAATAATAACACAGTACTGTACCTTGTACTTCATCACAATTAAGATATAATTAATCCTTACTGGAAGCAAAACAATCCTGTTGGGTTTAATTAATGTTTTATTAATTTTTTAGTAGACTTAAGGTATGAAGATCCAAATTACGGAAAGACACCTTATCCAGAATGCCCTTGGTCCCAAACATTCTGGATAATGGGTCCTATACCTGTATAATAACTTGGCTTACTCTATATTTAGAGTACCTTTGCTTAATTATCACTGAAGGTAGATTTATTGATATTTGGATTTTAGTGGTTTTTTGAAACCATGAATGAACTAATTTTCCCAAAAACTACGAATGTCTAGTCACTTATTAAAAAGATCCAAATTGAAAAAGCACAAACAAATTAAAATTAGAAATGAAAACCAAATGTTTGCAGGATTTACTTTTTTGGGAGAATCTTCCCATGGGAAAACAATGGGACAGCTTCCTAAGACTTTTACATGACCTTCACAGCTTGCAGATGGTGTATTTTTATATTTATGTTTTTTGTGATTTCGACACTATAAATGCTGAAAAATTCACTTTTTTTTTTACATGGAAAAAAAATCAAGTTTTAGAGCAAAAAACACAAATCATGAAAAAAAAATATGAATGTCCCTCCAGATAATAAAATATATATGTATATAAATAATTAAATTTCCCTTTATTTTGGCACAAGCAATTGTTTCCTACATTGCATGAAGGGATGGTAAGGTGGAGATCTTAAGGTCCCTCAAGGACTTATAGCCAAATGTGGACCCCAGCTAGTAGGTCAGGTGGTATAGAATGGGGCATAGTGAGGATGGAAGGGTTACTGGCAGGAATTTTAGTGATATGGGAGTAGAAAAGGGTGGCCAAGATATGGTTTGGGGTGTGGAAAGGTATTAACACAAAGGGGGATGTAGTGGATCAGAAACAGAGGTGACAGCACTGTATTCTACTAAATGTGAATACAGGAGACAGGTGTGGGTTGTGTAGGGGCACTGGAACTGGGTGTGCAAAATGAGGCATCACAGAGGTGGAGGAGGTAGACACTGAAAACATCTCAGATGCTGCAAGCCAGAGCATTATAATGTATGGGTCCATTTGGGGTAAAATGGTCAGGAGTAAGGAAATGATTTGGAAAGGTGAGTTTGTGGAATTTTTTCACTTTCCCAGTAGAGTTGGTGGAACCCAAGGAGAATGACAAGAAAGACAAGGGTAAGACAGAGTAAGAGCAAGCATTACAACTAAATCCAGAAAACATTTGCTTTGAGCATTCTATATTTTGGTGAGCATAGCAGGTTAAAAGCAACAAGAGTGAAGCCCCATTCAATTCTGTTTTATTGTCAACATTTAAAAATCATTTAAAAGGAGTTTGGGGTTTGGACTAATGGTAGTATGATGAGCAGTTTACTTAGAAACTAGAGGCGACCCATGGAATCAGGTGGGGCCTAAAGAGTGTTACTCTTTGGCTGAAATTGATGGTCACAAAGAAGGTGCCACCCTGCCGATGTGGCACAGCAGAGTGCCTTATCAGCACTGAATAAACCACGATACTGCTGCCATTGAATAACAGAAGTGGGGAACTTAATGCTAATTCAAGTCCAAATGTTTCTGATGTAATGAGTGCACCCCTAAACTAGAAGGTAAGAGAGGGAGAAAAAAAGAGCTATGCCTCCAAGGAGGGCACCAGTGGGGATGAGCCAAAGGTTTCTATGGCTAGTGTGGTACATTAGAAGGCATAACACAGAGCTGCTGAAATAGGATATCAGGTTAGGTTTTAGGATACTTATCCAACCTCGAGAATATCTATGGTAACTTACAATCAGTGACTCAGAATCCAGCACTAGTGCCTAAGAAGCTACAAGGGGAAATCAAGAAGGACCAGATTCTGGCCCATTTGAGGTATCACCCAAGAAGCTGGAAAAATTTAGGTTGAATCTTCTTTTATTACACCCAGAAGATTGGTAAATGATGATATCAATCCTAAATTGTGTTCAGTGTGTGGCTAAAGCATTCATAGAATACTCAAATACTCATTTGTACGATGGTTCATTCACTCAGACTGACATCTTTTTGGGTGCATGTTCAAGGGGGACATTTGCATGGATCTTTGTTAACAGATGGCTCTCATCTGCTTTTTGGAATGTGTAGTATACAAGCGAGTTGACTTCACTGGTATGGTGCATACAGTATTTGGGATTATTTTCTTGTGTGGGGGGGTGCTGCTGACACCAGACAAAATAATGGGTCTAGTTTTCTAGGTCTAAAAATTCATTTGGTGATGGGGGGGAGCTCCCTGTGCAACCTACGAGCAATGTGTGTAGTGTATTTATGGAGGGAGTGCAGCAATCAAATTGCAGACATCCTAATTTGAGGATTTGGCACAGCAGTTTCTGGTGATGAGTTTCTTATAAATTAGTTGTTGGGGAGGCATTTGCAAGAGATGAAAAATGAGGAAGCTTTTGCAGTGGAAGCAGAGATGGCAAGAAAATATTTGACAGTCAACCTATTTTATAAATAATTTACTAATTTCTATTGTCAAAGACTAGTTTTATATTTAGAACATACATAATTATGAATAATTATCTCACCCAGATTCTGGTTTATTATTTTTAAACATTAAAAAAAGGAGAGAATCACAACTTCAGGTGGCAGACTAGTTACTTTTATCACATTCCATGTGCCAAGTATCACTAATAATGTAACCTGCTGCATTGTTTAATTGTGCATACAGAGCACTGACGCTGGAACATAGCAAAGTCATAATGCATATGGAATTGGCTTTTATTTAAAACAATAAACTGACACATACAGGGAATATTCAGAAACATCCATGTATACTGTATCGGTACAGAATTCTTTATTTTGGAAACACATTATCCAGAAAACTGCGAATTACGAGAAGGCCGTCTCCCATGAACCCCATTTTAAGAAAATAATTCTAATTTAAACAAATGATTTCCTTTTTCTCTGCAGTATTGTTTTTTTTCTGCCATGTATTTGATCCTAACTAAGCTGCAATAAATCCATATTTGTCTCAATTCTATTGGATTTATTTCATGTTTAAGTGTTTTTTAAGTAGACTTACGTTATGGAGATTCAGTTTACAGGAAGATTCCTTATCCAGACAAACCCAAATCCCAAGCATTCAAAATAATAGATCCTATATGATCCACAGATGCACATACTTGACCTCATTTATATTAGCACCTACTGTACTTTGGTGCATGAGGGATAAGGCACATCATACAGGAAGAATGAAGTACAAAGGAACCCTGTATCAAACATCTGCCTTGACTTAGTCATAAGAACAGGGCTCTCTTTATTGCTGAACAAACTCACAATTATATGACTTGTAAGTGTGTGCCCATGTGGTACCAGCTTCCCAAGAATTCAGAATTGGCGAATAGGCCAAAATCTTTGTGTCTCTACTATCAGACACAAGGCCTGACTGATTGGGGGAAATTTAAATAATAAGAAGAAGTAGATAAAACTATCTCAATGTTTTGTATGAAAATCACATACAGTACATACTGTATGTGTCTGTACAGTAAATTATCATAAGTTAGGCCTTATAGCAATGACATTTCTATATAGTCCAAAAATCTGGCATCAAACCATGCAAAACTGCCCCTTTACACTTTATTTAAAGTCTTGCTTGGAAGGTTCTGGTACAAGTCTTTAGGAAACATGTTTTAGTGCCATGTTTCTGAGCTAGTTAAAGCTCTTGAAAATATCTTGTGTGTCATTACTATATTAAGGGGTCCAAGACTTTATAGTTTATATCATGTATATAATAGATATAAATATAAATACTGTAAAATATCAACTTTTATGTACAGTAGCTATACATGAATACGAAGGGGTTCTTTGTAATATATTCTAGCTTTTGACAAGATGCCAATCAAATTTGAAAGGCCAAAGACAAATACTTTGTCTGAATGTCCTGTAATAACAGCAAGTTTCTTTTATACTTCTGGAAAAATTATTTCAATAATCCTGAAGCTACACTGATACAGTTATGTATGTCATTTGATATCCATTGTGTTTCTCTTAGCAACAATTCATGAATGCACATCCATTTTACCAGAGAGATACATACATATATCCAGATATACTGCAAAATATAAAAAGTGCCCTAAAGTTATGATAAGCACAATTAAACATATATATAGCTTTCTTGACAATGTTGTAACATTACATGTGAGATATATGTAAGCTTTTTTAAATACTTATTCAGTCTGTAACAATATTTATATATATTTGAACAAGACCTATTTCCCTTTACATAGTTCATATAAGTGAGTGCATTTTAATGATGTGGGTAGTTACAAAATACTGAATATTTAGTCGTCCTTCATCAAATTAACTATACAAACTGATTATCCTGAAAGTATGTATTTGCTCAAAAATAAAGGTTTTGAAGTCATAGAGAGCTGCTTAAAAATTTAAGATTTGACCTTTACTGAGGATTTTTTTTCTTAATTATTGACTAGTCACTAGGAACAGTTGTAGGTCCAAAGACTATTTAAAGACAGACAAAAGGGCACATGCAGTTAGCAAAGTGCGTTTTTTTCCCAGAATTTTGGTGTCATTGCCATTACAAAAGGGTTATGCTTCAGGCACAATTGCACTGTCCCTGAAGCAAAAGTGCTGCCCCTACAGCAATTGTGTCTAATTTAACAAAGTTACCACAACTGCACACACAAGGAAAGACATTGCAAAGCAAAACCTTAATAGTTTAATAAAAATGTTGGTATCAAGGTTGGTAATCATGCTTTGAAAGCAGCCAAGTTAGCTGGGCATCTGAAACTTTCATCAGGTACAAGGAAGCATGCAAAAAAGCTATCAAGCAAGATATAAAAGGAGTAAAAGTAATCCAAAATTATTTTTTAAATATGTAAATAGTAAAAATAATTAAGCAAGAATGGATGGGACCCATATTTTTAGAGGGAGTTTAGTTGGTTGATGAGAGTAGGGAAAAACTTTTTTTTTCATCTGTCTAGACAACAGAGGAACCAGCTTATGAAGGCTTCCTTTTTAGACCCAATTCTAGTAATAGAACTACTGATGCATAGGTCACTCAGGAGAAAATTCACAATAGACTTGAACATGTAAAGGTAAACAAAGGTCCAGGACCAGATGGTATTTATCCCAGGGAACTTGAAGGATTAGCACCTGCATTAATGACAATCATGGTACTATAGTGACTGGACCTTACCTTCTTACACCTGTTGGTTTCAGTCAACACCTAACTGAATATGTTCAATGAAACCATTGTGGCTGGATATCTGTGACTGTACTACCCTTAAGGGTTTAAATGCAGAGAAATTTTGTCTTGGATGTGTATCGAGAGGAAAACTCCACTGATACCTAGCAATGAGATGAATACGGTAGATTCTCTGTATTTAGATAATCTTTTTATTTAAGAGAACAGCAAGATGGCTGACATAGTAATTTGATATATATTGTGAGAGATGCAATGAATCATTGTTTGGTGTGTTTTCCACCAGTGTTAAAGGTGGGATACAAGTAGCACCAGGTAAAATGCCTGGTTTTGCAGCAGGTAATGCTGTGTTTAAATTACTGGCTTAGGAAAAGCCAAATTAATAGGTCCCTGGAGTGAATGGAGAGAGAGCAGGAAAGACCTTCCATTCCAAACTCCAGTTAACGTTTTCAGTTGGCCAGCTGTAGAGAGCTCCCAGATTAGCAAATAAAAGGGCTGTGGGTTTACACAGTAGGGGGTTGAGTTGAAGTTGGTTCTTTATTCAGAGTAGGCCACTCTCAGAGCGGGGCACAGAACAGGAAGGCTGCCTGTCTGTGTTAGGAACTCCCAGAGGAGCTGGGGGTGCCTCCTGCTTCTGTGATTCACCGTGGATGTGTGAAAGTCATTGGCGATGGTGTGAAACCCCATAAAGGTTCCAGAATGTGGAAGTTACCCTGGAAAGTGAGAGCCCTGAAGAAGGGACAAATTATAATCATGAACTTTATATTAATGAACTGTGTTCCTTGGAGCTTTATGTTGGTAAGAATTTTCCCTAAAGAAACCTGTGTATTTGCCTGAAGAAGTGGTGCCCCTTCTCTATGCTCTATGCAAATCCTCAGCATACAGTACCTGTCTACCATTGCTAATTCCCCCAGGCAGTCAGCATGTCACAATATACACTCACCTAAAAGTTTATTAGGAACACCTGTTCAATTTCTCATTTTTGCAATTATCTAATCAACCAATCACATGGCAGTTGCTTCAATGCATTTAGGGGTGTGGTCTTGGTCAAGACAATCTCCTGAACTCCAAACTGAATGTCAGAATGGGAAAGAAAGGTGATTTAAGCAATTTTGAGCGTGGCATGGTTGTTGGTGCCAGACAGCCTGGTCTGAGTATTTCACAATCTGCTCAGTTACTGGGATTTTCACGCACAACCATTTCTAGGGTTCACAAAGAATGGTGTGAAAAGGGAAAAACATCCAGTATGCGGCAGTCCTGTGGGCGAAAATGCCTTTTTGATGCTAGAGGTCAGAGAAGGGTAATAGTATGGTGTTCCTAATAATCCTTTAGGTGAGTGTATATATACTGTGTATGTATATACCTGTATATACTGTATATACATAATGGAGTTGTTTGCACCCTTGCTATTGCATCTTCACACAGAACATCTTCACATAACAGAATCTTATGTACGCTAACGGTTAATTAAAAAGATTTTATTTTTGTAGTTTCCGAATAAAATCATACTTACTTTTTACTAAAGGGCACATTTTCTTGCATGTAGTTCTTGCAGTATAAAATAATCTTGAATTATTTGGAGATTACAAATGTTCAATATTTCTTTTCATACTTAGGAAATCCTTCTAAATTCCATTTGCATTTTATCTACTGCACTTACCCATCAAGCAATCAACATCATCAAAGCACAAGTGTTTTAAAATGTGCTGTGTATCTGAGTTTCAGAAGTAAACCAGGCTGTGCAGAAAAGACACATTAAAACAATCAAATCAATGATCCAGCGCTTTTTATGTCTTCGTGTGTCAGTGGAAACAAATATTTTATGTTACAGGTAAGATGAATTGTCCCTGTTCTAGCAGAAATATGAAGTCAGTAACAAAGGTACAAGGCCTATTGACCAGGATCTTTTATGTAACAGTAAACCAGTCTCACCTTTTTCTAGAATGCAACTTGTACAATAAATATTTATAAAAAGAAAAATCATGGTGTGCAAACAGATTTATTCTTGTTTAAGCTGCAATGTAAAACAATGTACAGGTATTTATGTACTGCACATCTAAGGGCAAATAACCATATAAACATTACTCATAAACAGGGTACACTTCCCCTTCAACTGTGGCACCTGCTAGTAGATCAGAGGTGATTCACACCTAGGAATGTTATAGCTGGTTTAGTCCGTTGGTTGGTATTGTGGTGAGAGGTAAGCAAACATCTCCTCTGATAGATTTTTGCGCAAAAAAAGAAGGGAAACAGTTGAGTGGTGCCCCCTGGTGCATCTATAGTAGAACTACAATGCAATAGCAGAACATTTTACGAAATGCTCAATGGAACTTTTTTTTTATAAAAAAATTTCTATACTGGTAACCCATGGACCACAGCATTGTATGGGAAGAGAACATCCCTAATACATGTTTATGAACGAACATCTGGTAAGGAAACTAAAATATATGTTTATTTAAATATGGAATAAATGATATTAGAGTGTTAGCTCCTGCTCCAGTATGTTTTATCGCTGAATATTTGCTCCATATAATGATATGGTACAAGGCCCAGGCAATAACATTGGATGCTGCTTTGAAAACTATTAATTGCACTTTCTCACACTGCTACTTTATTTTTAGTTACAGGAACAGCTGAAAAAATGGTGACATATAATGCCCTGTACACCATTGTGTCTTGGCCTACCATGTCATTTTTATTATAGGAGAGTATCTCTTGCTCCCCTGCGGGGCTTCTAAAGTCACCCACCTAAGTGCCATTTTCACCAACAACAACTCTTGAATTGTTCAATGCATTTTGAGGTTAGAAACAGAGGTGTTACCTCTCTGAAGAGTTGCAATGTGCCATTGTATGTATGTATACATTTATTTATAAAGTGCCACAAGGGTACGCAGCACTGTACAATCTTACAAAATACAAAATTACACACAGGGAGGACAAGTGTTATAATAAATAAATACAATATATATAAATGCACAGGGTATAAGTGCCATGTGGTATGAGACACAGTAGGAGGGAGGTCCCTGCCCCGTAGAGCTTACAATCTGAGTGGTTGGGTAACATACAGGCACAAATTGGAAGGTAAAAGTGCACCAGGTATGGGCATTTGCCCTTAAGCGCGCAGGACTAGGCAAAATAATGTTTCAGTGCTCCAGAAAGTAACAGCTGAGCTTTTTCTTAAAGAGAGATAGTGAGTGTTCCCTACGGAGGGATTCAGGGAAAGAGTTCCAAAGGTAAGGAGCAGCGAGATAGAAAGGTTTAAGACAAGAGCGCATATGGTGTAAAAAGACGGAGGCTCTGATTGGATTAGTGGAACAGTCCATATGCTGAGGACTTCCTGTGGAGATGTGAATTGTAAAACTATAATTTGTAATGTGTGCTAAAATCTGCTACATTGGTTTTAATGCAAGTGTTCACATGGACTGAGAGATCTCTTTTGGGTGAATGTAAATTTCCTATCTACTATTTTTCTTTCTTTCCATTAGGCTGGCCACCTAATGCACTTTTCTGTCTCTACTCTAAATCTGTCAGCACCTGTGAACCATGCATTTAACTAGCTAGTTTGTGTTAAAAACCTGAAATGTATTTTGTGTTATATTTAAATGTGCAAGATATGCATGTATGGAAAAGTAATGCATTTGTTAGATGTATTGCTAGCAAGGCATTTAAAATACTTATTATAAGTGCAACTTTAAACATAAAAGTATTACCATACCTCTGATCTAGCTGGGTGTGGTGGCTTGCACCTCTAAGAGGCAGGCCAGCAGCACTTCCTGGAATTTAAAGGGAATATTGCAGTGCATTGTGGGAGCTCTGACTCCTATAAAAGGCTGGAGGACTCTGCAAGCAGGGAGTCATTGTAAAGTCTAAATGGGAAGTGCTGTATCTCAGAAGAGCTGCTTTATGCTGTGAATAGCAGGGTTTTTGTTTTATTTTTCTTTTCTGTAACAAAGTCTGCTTTGCTTTGCAAGTCTCTGCTATATGTGTAAAAAAGAGCCTTGCCTATTTGTTTTTTTTTGATAGAGGTCTTGTGAAATAAACCTCTGATTTTTTACATCAAGACAATAATTTTCTTTGTGAAAAATTCCCTATGCCTCACACTTCCCATACTGAAGTCCTCAGCATATGGACTCTTCCACTAATCCAATCAGAGCCTCCATCTTTTTTAGAAGCCATGGGTTAACAGAGGTCCGCGCAGCGCTCAGAACGCGGACTGCAGCCTTTAAATCCGGAGACCCAAGTGAGTACAAATCATCCCGGTATGCACTCAGGAAAGCAATAAAAACAGCTAAGGGACAGTACAGAGAAAAGGTGGAGTCCTGCTATAGCAACTCTAACATCAGGAACATGTGGAGTGGACTGAAGACCATCACAGACTACAAAGGAAAGAGCTGCAGAGTGGGAGAGGTAACTGCTTCTCTACCTGATGAGCTGAACACCTTCTATGCACGCTTTGATAAACACCTATCTCAGGAGCTTTTGTTGGAAGAGGACGGTCGCCCTCTTCAGATATCTCAGGCAGATGTGTGTAAACACTTCAGATAAGTAAACACACGGAAAGCTCCTGGACCAGATAATATCCCAGGTCGTGTTTTCAAAGCATGCGCTCATGAGCTAGTAGATGTCTTCACAGACATTTTTAACCTTTACCTGCTCCAGTCTGCTGTCCCAACACGTTTTAAGAGGACCACCATCATCCCTGTCCCTAAGAAAATGAATGTGAGCTGCCTAAATGACTATCGCCCAGTAGCACTCACTTCCATTGCCATTAAGTGCTTTGAGCGTATAGTGCATCACCAGTAGTGAACTGCCGGCCATGCAGGACCTGTACAGACAGCGCTGCAGGAGGAAGATGCAACGGATCCTCTCTGACCCCAGCCACAGACTTTTCACGCTCCTACCATCAGGCAAGCGGTACAGGAGCATCCAGACCCGCACCAGCAGATACAGAGACAGTTTCTACCCACAAGCCATCAGGCTTCTGAACTGCTGACATTCTGCACAAACCAACACACACTCCCCATAACTACTGGACTCTTCGCAGTGTCACTTTAAGAAAAAGCCACTTTAAATCCTCACTGCACAATTTCAAATATTTCATAGCATTTTTTTCATTGTAAATACTTGTACCTTTATTGCTCACTTTTATTATATTTAATATTTGTATTTTTTTTTTTGTCTATGTAAAGTTGGGAGGAACACGGGTCAAATAAAATTTCATTACAGTAATGATGCTTCATTGTTATTTGTATATGACAATAAACTTGAAACTTGAAACTTGAACCAGTCAGTTGAACTGAAGAAGCTGCTCGGATGAGTAGTGAAACATCTTCAATGATTACTTAACAAGTCCCGTTGCTTTAGATTTATTTATACTAGATATAGCTGTGTTTATTTCAGTCTTTAGGTTGTACTAGGCTGATTCTGAGTAAAGATCTGGCCACATCTCCAGATATCCCTGCTGATTCTTTAGTAGGTCAATTTGGGGGTAGATTGGTAACTCACATAGGGGTGCTATAGCTCTAGCTTAGATATCCACCTTTGGAAATGGGTATCCCCACTAGATACTAGACTGGCACCAGACGATCAGATGAATAATACAGGATGCCATTCCAGGTAGCTGATATTCTCTAGATTCATCCTTTAATATGCTAAGAAACAAGTATTTGTTTGTAATTTACTTTTATTGCAACAATTTCTAAGTTTCTAATATTTATTTAATTTCAGCTCTCCACCAAAAGATTTGTGACACAGGCTTGCTGTCACCATCCTCCTCCTGCTCCCTGATTCACTTCCCACCAATCCTCCTTCACCTGCCCGAAAATGTCGCGCGGAAAAAAAATTGTCGCTTGTGACTATTCATGTGACAATTTTGATGCCCGCGACTATTCTTGTGAAAATTTTTTCATCTGTTTTGCAAAACAATCCACCAATGGCGAAACGTGGAAATTTGCCGCGAATCCATGCCTGGCGAAACATTTCGCCCATCACTAGTCAAGACAAGTGTTTCTCAAGTGCATCTGGCTGTATCATATACTTGCTGATTCATTTATTTCTAACAGTGAGAACTACTTTGTCTGCAGCACAAATACTTATACATTATGTAAGGATATAGGGTTTACCCCTTGTTGTAATTAAGAAAACAAACCACTGGGTAGATTTATCAGGGATCATTTTCTAATAATTGATTCCAAATATTTCAAAATGAAATGAACGTAAAGAAATATTTGTGGCGAATCGGATCCATTTTATTATGAATCCAGGAAAGCTTGGACAATGATAAATATGAAATCTGATCGATTGCCAGTTCATTCAGTTCTATCTAAATTTAAGTGTAGGAGTCCTGCAAAATTCCCAGAGAGGAGTTGGAAAAATTTGCAATACATTTTTCAGTGTTTAATTATAAAGTATAATAGGACAATACAGCATCACCTATATTAACCACTTTACACCGCTTTCAAATCCAAGAAAAAGGCATTTGTGCTGCAAACACATAGGGGCCCAGTTATGATTGCCCGAGCTTTTGTGCTCATGCCATGATAAATACGGCCCTATGTGACTCAACCACCGATGAAGAAAAAATTGCTCATTTTGTCATTTGGACCAGTGTGCAATCTATATGTATTAAAAGATCTTACTGAATAAGCAGTTATTGTGCAACAAAAAAAAATTGTGCCACCTTTTGTGCAATTAAACCACACAGTGTAATAAACTGTCCAATGAACCATCATCCTTTTTCTTTATATTACTAGAGTAAACCTGCCCCCTATATACCTTGTATTTACCATTTTCCCAAAAGATGACAAAGCCCTTGCTCTTGTTGAGGCTGAGTGTAACCCCCATCTCTACCCACTAATCAGGCAAAGGAAGGGACACTCTACATGCAGAGGACCCCCTGGTTACACAGACTTAGCAACAGCAGCAGCAGTAATTGGAACCGTGGCTGATGAATGAATGAATAGATCTTTGCAACAGATACGGCAGCACAGTAAGTGCACTGACTCAATAGGCCACACATACAAAGCAATGCTCTGTATACATAATAAGCTACAGTAGCAGCAGAGAGATAATGATTATATTTGTGCTACTATAGTGTTTTTCTAAAGGTACTTTTCTGAACAACTGAATTTCTTCAAAGGCATCATACAGTACATTTCTATAGAGAACTGAGTGGGTCATTTTTGTAAGAGGTTCATTATCCTTTATAACCTACAAGTGTTAATTTAAGACATTCTTGTACAACTCTTACAATCATGTAACCTCTTCTAATTTCCCACAGGTTTCATTATACTTTCTCAGGGCCCCCCCAAACATCCTCCACCTTCCCCCAGGCCCCCCCCCAAACATCCTCCACCTTCCCCCAGCCCCCCCCCCCAAACATCCTCCACCTTCCCCCAGGGCTCCCCCAAGCATCATCCACCTCCCCCCTTCCCCCAGGCCCCCCCAAACATCCTCCACCTTCCCCCCAGGCCCCCCCAAACATCCTCCACCTTCCCCCCAGGCCCCCCCCAAACATCCTCCACCTTCCCCCAGGGCCCCCCCAAGCATCTTCCGCATTCCCCCAGGGCCCCCCCAAGCATCTTCCACATTCCCCCAGGCCCCCCCAAACATCTTCCACCTTCCCCCCAGGCCCTCCCCAAACATCCTCCACCTTCCCCCAGGGCCCCTCCAAGCATCTTCCACCTTCCCCCAGGCCCCCCCCAAACATCCTCCACCTTCCCCCAGGCCCCCCCAAACATCCTCCACCTTCCCCCAGGCCCCCCCAAGAATCCTCCAGTCCTCTCCCCCCCCCCCCCCCCGCTGCCAGCATCTTTTTGCATCCTCCGGCTCCTACTCCCCTGCGCCAGTTGTCCCGGGCCCGGGCGTTTAAAGGGGGCCCGGCCGGGCTCTGTTACTGTTATTGCTGGTATCCGCTGTGATGTCCCGAACTCGCCGCTACATGTGCGATTTTATAGGGTTGCGCCCCGTGCGTGTGACGTCAGTATGCACAGGGCGCAACCTTATAAAAGCGCACACGCAGCAGGGAGTTCGGGACATCACAGCGGATACCAGCAATAACAGTAACAGAGCCCGGCCGGGCCCCCTTTAAACGCCCGGGCCCGGGACAACTGTCCCCCCTGTGCCCCCCTGATGGCGGCCCTGCATAGCATCACAGGCATGTCCCGCACAGCGCTCCCCCCTCCTTCTTCCGTCTTCCATCCAGAGCTGCACCTCTCTCCCTGTTCAGGCACATTTGCCTTATGACATTTAACTTCTGTCAGCTACATAAATAACTTTCATTTCAAGCAAAGTTTATTCTGATTGTTAAAAAAAATTATAAAATATATAAAAAATATATATATATATATAATTTAATATAATATTTTATAATATAATATTTTGTCAGAGCAAATGGTGAGTGATAATCCTTGGCCAATTCATCTCTGGTGTTATTTGATGGCTTCCACATGCTCACTGTGTTTGCAGTGGCCGGCATTCAGTTATAAAACAGCTATAAAGTTTGTTAAGATGTTTGGTAAAGTTTAAATGCATGGTTAGGACTATCGATGATGTATTCTCTAATAAAGTCTGGCCGAACTCCACCTACATAAGAGTACATTAGATTAGATTCAATGTATAAATACAGGGTAACAAAATAAATCTGGGTAAGGTTAGGAAGGGAGGTCTCCATAGTCAACATTTTCGACTTTCACACTAGAGAACATTTTCTATGGTATCAATTTAATTTTCATAGAAAAACAACATTATTCTCAAGTGATAGCATCCCTTAAAATACACAGTTAAAGTTGTTGCTGTTATTATTATCATCATCAGTATTTATATTTTTCTGTATTTTTAAGCAAAGACATGAACTTAAAAATTGTTAAGAAAAGGGGGCTTTCCCCAGTAATATAACTGCTAGAAAAAGCTTTGTAATTTCACTGTGTGATACCATAATAACAGCGCGCATTTCCTAGGTTTCTTGCTTTACAGGAGCTTACATTGTTTTTATAATCATCACAGTAACAGTAATTGGTTATAAATTGAAGACAATTACAACTATGGTAGGTATTAATGAACGATAACAGTAAGTCAATTAAGAGACTCGTGTAGATTTTAAAGTTTTAATTGTAAAGCAGTAAGAAGCGTTGGGGAAAATCACTTTTGCAAACATTAGGAATAAGATAATGCCTTTTCAAGAAATCAATCAGATGTCTAATGTTAGACTGTGTCACTATGAAACTTTGTGGCTGCCATTGACAGCTCTTTATGACAATGCCTTGGCAAAGCATTTGGGCGAAGCATTTGTAAAATTCACATTTTATCTGTAAAAAGGCCCTTTAATTGAAAAATCATTTCCCCATAAAATTATCATCATTAATTCATATTCCTCAAAGGGTCTACATTACAACCATTAAACAACTGTACGTGAATTCTCTTTAACCACTAAATCGATTTGCATTATGCTCGGAACAGAGTGATTCAAATCAGATAGCATTAGGTTTGCAAAGTACTTGTTCTATTTTTATTCTGACAATGGAGAAATATAACTTTTAGTGCATTTATCTTGTCAACAGGATTCCTATATATGCAGAACAATGTATGCAGGATTATGTCAGCTTTCAATTACAAAAGTTGGAGAAGGTTTTGAAGAGTATTTGACATGCACATGATACTTAGGATTTAAAAGTGTAATCTAATAAAACAACAAGAAAGCAGTGTAAACAACCATTTGGCAATTGATTTAAAGATTGTGGCTCATTGTACATAATTTGATGATACATACAGGGCCGCCATCAGAAATCACGGGGCCCCTCACAACTAAATTTTCTAGGCCCTCCCACGCCCCCAATGGCCCCTCCCCCAGTGACCCCTCCCATCAATACAAAGTACACACAGACATTGGTAGCCAGGGCCCCCTAAAACATTGGTAGCCAGGGCCCCCTAAAACATTGGTAGCCAGGGCCCCCCTAAAACATTGGTAGTCAGGGCCCCCCTAAAACATTGTTGGTCCTCCCCCAAATTACTCATACTATGGCCCGCTCCCCACTGCTTACTGCTTCCTCCCGTGTCCTTTGGCTCCCCCCCAGCATCCTCCAGGGCCCCCCCAAGCATCCTCCAGTTCCCCCCCCCAGTGTCCTCCTGCTTCCTCCAGGCCCCCCAAGCATCCGCTAGTTCCCCCCCCCAGTGTCCTCCTGCTTCCTCCAGGCCCCCCAAGCATCCGCTAGTTTCCCCCCCCAGTGTCCTCCTGCTTCCCCCCCCGTGTCCTTCTGCTTCCTCCAGGCCCCCCCAAGCATACTGCTGCTTTCTCCAGCCCCCCCCAAAGATCCTTCAGCTCCCCCGTTACCCTCCAGTTCTCCCCCCAGTGTCCTCCTGCTTCCTCCAGGCCCCCCAAGCATCCGCTAGTTTCCCCCCCCCAGTGTCCTCCTGCTTCCCCCCCCCCCGTGTCCTTCTGCTTCCTCCAGGCCCCCCCAAGCATACTGCTGCTTTCTCCAGCCCCCCCCAAAGATCCTTCAGCTCCCCCATCACCCTCCAGTTCTCCCCCCAGTGTCCTCCTGCTTCCTCCAGCCCCCCCCAAAGATCCTTCAGCTCCCCCATCATCCTCCAGTCCCCCCCCCCCCAGTGTCCTCCTGCTTGCTCCAGCTCCCCCAAGAATCCTTCAGTTCCTCACCGGTCCCCCAGCTGGCTCCTCCGGCTTCCTTGACGCCCGCCGTTATGTCCCACTGCTGTCTGCAGCATCTGCGCTTTTATAAAGGTTGCACCCCGTGCGTTTGACGCCTGATGGCGGCCCTGGATACATACAATGATGCCCCTAATAATCCTATACAGGTGAACAGAACAGTGGAATAAAAAGGCAAAAAGTATGTTTAGCACAAGCACCATTAACTGAACTCTTGTTCAATAAGGGGGTATGCTGTCCCTTTAAAATGTTATCTATAACTGTCATACATAAGGGTCCTGTGAGAATGCATGAAGGTTAAATGCTCAAAGTTCAAATACAGTAACTGACAATAAAAGGGGCTCGGCTTGCTAGTCTGACACCTAATTTGCTAGTGGTGCTATTAGCTAGATTTATTAAGCATACACTATACGGTTGCTATATATTTTAACAGAAATGTTTCATTTAAATCATTTAAAAAATGTCCCCTTCATAAATTGATCCATTGTGTATTTCTCTCAGCAATGAAAAACCTTTTTAAATACACTATCGCCATTAGTTGTACATTATATCTGATAAATGCTAAATACCCTTCAATAAAATGAATACAACAAAACAAGGGTGAAGTTCAATGTCACAAAAAGCTTTTCGATACCATAAAATTCACGTATTTCATAAATGTGTCATTTTAACACAAAGCTATTTTTCTTCATAATACGATGTTTGCAGAAAAAAAAGAACATTTAATTGAAAGTGAAAAAGAGAGTTACATATCAAAAGCCTAAGAAGAAAGAAAAGATAAAGAATTTCTGCTTAGCAACAAGAAAATGGGCTAGTTGTGGGTATGGATACTGGATAAATGGGAGAAATGTATTAGTGTATGCTTATGGGTGGCAGTAACTGCTAGATCTGCTTACATGCTAGGATTTTTAGCACCCTTTCTGGCCTCATCCAGTTTTTACTACTTACTTACTAATTAATGTCTAATACAAGCCAGACCAGTGCCGAGCCAAGCCCGGACACACACACACAGGCGATTGGCAAAGAGCATCAACAGGTTGCTGGTGGCACTGAAGACAGGGCAAGAAGGGAACCCACAGTGGGGGGAAAAAGGGTCCAAAACTAGGTACATGCCAAGTGCCTCCTCACCGTTGCACCCAAAGCACATGCCTCTTATGCCTACCTCTAGTTTCGCCCCTGAGCCAGACACAGAGTGGGCTTTTTTCAGCAACATTAAAGGTGACCAGTGACTGTCCAAAGCCAATGAAGTATTAGCAGAGATATTAACCACAGCATCTAGGAAAAACATACAACAAGAATGGCTTACCCCTAACCCACCATCTATAAACCCTGTGAGGAATAAATTACATTTCTTATTTCACATGGACTGGTTGGACGAATACATAAATAAAGGAACCAAAACAAGTTAATTCTTTGACATTTGGAAAACTGACATCCTAAGTGTTTCCTCTGACATTAGACACCTGTCAGGATATGTCTGGATTCAATTCCTTGACTGTTGCATTACACAACTGAGCCACTAAAGGCTTTTAGAGCTGAGACTTGTTTGGTTTTCTTAAAGGAGTTGTTCACCTTCAGAATAATTTTAGTCTGTTATAGAATGGCCTATTCTTAGCAAGTTTTCATCTTGTTTCCATTTTTTATTTCTTATAGTTTTTGAATTATTTCCTGTCCTCTTCTGACTATTTCCAGCTTCCAAATGGGGGTCACTGACCCCAGCAGCCAAAAAACTGTTGCTTTGTGAGACTACAGGTTTATTGTTATTGTTACTTTTTATTACTTAACCTTCTCTTTAAGACCTCATTTGTTCATATTTCTGTCTCTCTTTCAATCCACTGGTTGCTAGTTTAAATTGGGACCCTAGCAACCAGATAGCTGCTAAAATTCCAAACTGGAGAGCTGCTGAGCAAAAAGCTACATAATTAAAAAAACTGCAAATAATTAAAAATGAAGACTAATTGCAAATTGTTATACATCATACAAAAGTTAGTTTAAAGATGAACAACCCTTTTAACGTACCTTTTTTTAGACCTATAAGATTACCCCTGACCTTTGATCAGTGCTTGGTCATTAAGCTGTTAGTTGAGATCTTGCCTACCCGTGACCCCAACCTAGTTCCTACTTCCTGAGTCACTTCCAGGTTCCATGTCTAGTGATGGGCGAAATGTTTCGGCAGGCATGGATTCGCGGTGAATTTCCATGTTTCGCCATTGGCGGATTGTTTCGCGAAACGGATGAAAAAATTCGCCGCGGAAGAATCCGCCGTGCATCCAAAAATTTTGGCGACAAAATAATAGCCGCGCGATGAAACAATAGCCGTGGGCGACTAAATAATAGCCGTGCGACAAAATAATAGCCGCGGGCAACGGAATAATAGCCGTGCGACGAAACAATAGCCGCGGGCGACGAAATAATAGCCGCGGGCGACGAAATAATAGCCGCACGACGAAATAATAGCCGTGCGACAAAATAATAGCCACGGGCGACAAAATAATAGCTGCGGGCGACAATTTTTTTTGACGCGCAACATTTTCACCGTTTTGCTAATTTTTCACTGTTTCGCGAATCTTTTGAAAGATTCGCGAATTTTTCAGCGAAGCGAAACGGGACAGATTCGCTCATCACTATCCATGTCCCCTGCCTTGTTCCTGTGCCCCAGTGCCCCTCCTTGACCTGTTCTTGTGGATCTCCCAGTTTTGATCCTTGGCCTGTTCCTTGACTCCGTTTGCCAGCTACCTTTCCCAACTAGCAGCCCGATTACTGGATTCCATCTCTTTCTGCCGTTTGCCACTGTCACTGGCTTGCATATTCGTTTTTGTTCCTCTAGTGCACCATAAGCTATTGTGTGATCGCATCTTGTTAAACTCTGAGGTTAGACTGTTAAGGTTGGGGTTGTTTTATCTGGAAAAAAGGCGCTTGTGAGGGGACATGATTACTCTGTACAAGTACATTAGAGGGGATTATAGGCAGATAGGGGATGTTCTTTTCTCCCATAAAAACAATCAACGCACCAGAGGCCACCCCTTCAGTTTAGAGGAACAGAGCTTCCATTTGAAGCAGCGTAGGTGGTTTTTCATGGTGAGGGCAGTGAGGTTGGGGAATGCCCTTCCTAGAGATGTGGTAATGGCAGATTCTGTTAATGCCTTTAAGAGGGGCCTGGATGAGTTCTTGAACAAGCATATTATCCAAGGCTATTGTGATACTAATATCTACAGTTAGTATTGATGTTGGTATATATAGTTTATGTATGTGAGTGTATAGATAGGTCAGTATAGGTTTGTGTGTGCTGGGTTTACTTTGAAGGGTTAAACTTAAAGGAGAAGGAAAGGCGAAGTCACTTGTGACTTGAATCGCATTCCTTTTCACCCGGGCTGGTGCCCCTGTTAGGAGAGAACAGCACCAGCCCGGGGTAACTGCCAGCGCTTCCTCCTTCCTGTCTCGCCGCGGACGCATGTGCAGTAGAGTGAAAAGCCGAACTTTAACAGAGAAGTCGGCTTTTCACTCTACTGCGCATGCGCCTTTCGTGTACTAGCAGCGAAACGAAGCCGGAAGGAGGAAGCGCATCGCTACAGGTACCCCGGGCTGGTGCAGTTTTCTCCTAACAGGGGCACCAGCCCAGGGTACAAGGTAAGCGATTAAAGTCACTTGGGGGTGCCTAACATTTTAGCACCCCCAAGTGACTTAGCCTTTCCTTCTCCTTTAAAAGAACAGTAACCCCAGAAAACGAAAGTGTATAACCGTAATTACAGTATAATGTACTGTTGCCCTGCACTGGTACAACTGGTGTGTTTGCCTCAGAAACACTACTATAGTTTATATAAACAAAGCTGCTGTGTAGCCATGGGGACAGCCATTCAAAGGAGAAAAGGCACAGGTTACTCAGGTCTTTTTTCAACCCTATGTAACTATGTAAAGGAACAGTAACACCAAAACTTTAAAGTGCATCAAAGTAATTATTATATTATGTACTGTTGCCCTGCACTGGTAAAAGTTGTGTGTTTGCTTCAGAAACTACTATACTATACTATAGTTTATAGAAATAAGCTGCTGTGTAGCCATGGGGGCAGCCATTCAAGCTGGAAAAAAAGGAGGAAAGGCACAGGAAAGTGCAAGAGAGTTCATCTTGCACTGCTTATATTTTACTTAAACCAGACTGAAAAGACCGCATTGTGAGTAATGGTTGTCCATAATACTGGGCTTGTAACTCAGTTGCCCTTAGTTATGTATATTGAGGCAAATCGACTATAGGCTTTTTTGAAGCAATTCAGTGCTCTAGAAACAGTGAAAATTCTGTACATTAATTTAAAAAAAACTTTCAATGATCCATTTTTTTCTATGGCATACTTATCAGTTAGGAATAGATGTTAGAAGGCCAGGATCTAATAATGCAGTTGTAATACAACAGAAACATATGAGTCTTTATGGGGTCCATAAATAAATTTTGTAAAGCAGTATGTGGCCCTAAGCTATTCAAATTACACTGTTAGATAAAGACATATCTTAGTACTTTCATGTCAACCATTTTACAGTTTAGTATGTTCTTTAGCAGCATATTTCTGTAATATACTGTATATCTCAGCTTATTTTATTGCACTGCAGTAGCTATGAAATGTATAGAGCCAACTCAGTACATCTCTCTGACAAAATAAATAATGGAAGCAAACAAAGAACTGTATATAAATAATAATAGTATTTTGACAGATTCCCTTAAGCATATTTATACAGTATTACGCTTTAAAAAAGATGTTCAGTTAAGGTGAGGTATTGAGTCTTCATTATAAGTATGTATCTTGTATGTTTATGGCACCTCGGAGTCATTGTTTAAATAAGATTATTTTTATCTTGTAAGCACTCTTATGTGGGAAAAAATCTTTCAGAAGTAAAAAATGGCCTAAGCAATATACAAACAATATGAAAGGTATCTGCTACACCAATTAGGAATAAGACCCAAATGCAAGACTGGAAAGAACCTCCAGCAGTCTAAACCACATAAGACAGGGGTATACCATATGTATTTAATATAAATAGGTAAATATACAAGAACATTGGCATTATATATTATAGTTTCTGATTTGACATTTTTTTCCTGCCAACTTGAAAAACAAAATATGTCTACTATAAGCCTGATACTGTACACTGAAATGACTTTTGTTAAAAGTCTAACATGTTAAAAACACTAGATGATTCATTTACTAGTGTCCTCTGTCAATTAGAACTGAATTTTCATCTATCCACTTGCATTTTTTCAGTCATTACAGGCACCATTATATCTCAAGCCATTCAGTCCAGATAGAGCTGCTTTTAGGAAAGGAAAGACAGAAAGATATTTTAGAAAATGGCTTCACTGGTAGAGCAACAATTGGGAAGGGACAACAATCAAAGAAAGAGACAATTAATGAACTTAGGGGGATGGATAAACTGTGCTAAGAAATGAACTTGGGCACTAGATGCTCCTTAGGGTGCAATGTATAAGGTGTTAAAAGGGGTTTTAGGCCTAATAGATAAAATGAGATTGGGTTAAGAGTGACCTGAAAAATAAAGCACTTTGTGTAGGTATTGAGGATATTCTGAGGTCAAGGGTAGATTGAGAGAGAAAATACACCAAGGAGAAATGTGCCAAGACTATGGATGCACTGGTTGAATTAAAGGGATAATACAGTAGGAGGTTGAAGAGAGTCTATGAACATTGCAAGAGCTGCCTTTTTTATCGTATTTATTTTTTTATAGCACTGGCTGGCCAGTAGGTCAATGTGTATGTTATAGGGGACTAAGCTACTTTAATATGGTGATCCCTTATTTTATGTCTAGGTATTTTATCACACCACTTTCTTAGTTTGAATGCCACTAATCTAGAATGTACTCTTCCTGACTCCATTGGATTGTGTACATCAGTTGTGAGCCTTTGTATGAGTGTTGTTATTGCAGATTTATGAACAATGTTTTAGGCACACCAGAGAAATGGATGATTCAACATATTTGTGTATAATCCTGAGCTGTAACTAACAAGTGAAGTTGTGCATTTTCCTTTTCCAAATATGTGGGCAAATTAAATTTCCACTAACTGTTCAGAAGAGGTAGGTGCTATAGTTATAATCTCGCATAATGCTTTAAAACTGGGTTACCCCCTTTATCAAGTTGAGAGGAGAAAATTGATACATTTTGAAGTACTCAGAAGTCACTAATAAGGTTTAATTTATTTGGTCAGTATCTCTTTAAATGTTAAATTCAGATACCCTTTTTCAACTAATACAGACATCTCAAAAACATAAAAAAAGGAATAGCATCAATTATTTCAGTTTTATCTCCTAGCTTTGATGGGTAAATATCCTAAACTTTAGCAGCACAACAGCTTTAAATTGATCAAAATATGTTGTGTTTCCCCAGAGTGGGTATTTGCAGTGAGATGGTTTTCCTTTTTACTGTATATGTAAAGCTCTGTCTTTTAAATGAAACATTCCTACAATCTCACCTAATGCCAGAAGTCCTTTTGATAATAAATGATGAGACTAAACTCTTTAGACAGAAAGACAATATCATGAAGCAAGTGTTTATGGCAGAATAATGTGAAAAGGGAAAAAATATCTCTGGCTTTTACTGTTCATGTTTCTAAAACATTAATTAAAACAACAGCACCTTGGGAGGATTAAATAAAGGCTGGAAAATTTATATTTTCTTTTTCATCCCATAAAAGCACCTGGGTCCATAAGAATAAATGTTCCACATATTAGAAGAAGCACTTTTATTTCTCAAGTAGATCTTTTAACCATCCCTAAATCTATATAGGATTTTGCAGCAGAAACACACACGCTCTGCGTGACTGTGCATAAATTCTCAATATAAAAAAGCCCAGCGTTGTCACAGTACTCATTTCCAGACCTGCCTTTTTTATAAGAGGCTTACAGTGTGGGCATCTGCAGCATTTTACTTTATTATCAGGTCAAAGAAAGACAAACAACAATCATAAACCACTTTAATATCACATCAACCCAATCTTTTTCTTTCCTACTTTTTTAAGCCGTTTTGTCAGAGTGCCAAAGGGTATTTTGAGACAGGTTATTCATTTACCGTCATCTCTTATCAGCTGATGGTGGTTTGTTATGAGCAACACATAAGGTACATCTGGTCAAAATGATTTTGAAAGGCTAGGCACCATAGATGGTAAGTGAAGACAGGAAAATAACTAAAAAAATGAGTATAACCTCGGAAATTTGTGAGTCTCCTTATCTCTCTCAAACAGGCACCATGGAAATATTTGAGAAACCAAGCAGATAGCTAAAATCATCAAGCAACACAACATATTATCCTTCTATGTAGACCTGTGTACACTGGCTGCTGTCTATATTTCCCATTCATCAGTTTGGTTTTCATAAGATTACACTTTCATTATCCTAATATCCTCAGTCAGCGACTGTGAAATTTTCATTAGCCATTTTTCATCATTCTTTCAAAAGATATTGATTTTGCTGCTTGGGATATTGATACGTTATTCAATAAACCCATTAATTTGACCAACAAACCTCTCAAGTAGCTTTCAATGATATTCTTGTCAAGATGACAGGTCACTTGTAAGTCAACCCTATGTGTTGAAAAACCCTTACAAATACAGTAATTCTATTTTATTACTGTGCACTGTAAAGAATTTCACCTTGAATATAATGCAGCAAATTATTCTTGAAACGTTTCCATTGTCATACTTCTGTTAATGTGATAAGTCAAAGGCAAAATAAAGTCTCCAAAAGTTATTAAGCACTTTAGTTAGAAAACAAGTCAGATATACAGTTGTTGAAGCGATGGATTATGGGACTTGCAGTCCCTCTGCTTTCCAAAAAATCTTTGCACTGCCAACTATGCCCCTAAATTCTAAAAGACTAAATTCCCTGCATCCAAATGGATTGAATAAAGATTATAATCTGTATTTGTTTGTTTAAAACTTTAAGGATTTGTTATAAATGAGATGGCAATCTGTTGCTGTATAATGAGATATTATAGCTTCGCTAACAAGTTACGAATGTGAACAGGGATGGAACTCTGTACTCTGTATATTTGATATTATATTTGTATTATCACTGAAATGGGGATGGAACCCTGTACTATATTTGTAAGAGATGTTATGTGGCATTTCCTCTCTGTAGACTATAAAAAGCTTCCTTTAGGAATCTGTATATGGAATTACTGCCCACATGCCTTGAGGAAGAGCCCGGCCGGGCTCGAAAAGTCGCATTTTGTGTACAGTATGAATATGATCTTTTAATACATGTTTTGCACTTTAAAGTGTGTGCTGTCCATTTTTGAACTTATTTTCCATTCCATTTTGGTAAGATTCCTTAATAATGGACCTAATATGATAAAACTAAATGCTGGTTAAGTATTCATTCTCTTTTAACACTTTATAATGTGCCGGAGGAAGTTCTAATATACCACTATGTTTGGAGCAACATTGCTGTAATAGGTTTATGTCCCTTACCGGACAACTCCATGGTCTAATGGACAGCTTGTAATGCCTATATATTATTAATATATTATTTCTTCTGGTTCTATACACTGGGTAAAGGTAGGAGCATTGTGGCCTTAGCTTTACATTTGTTTTGTTTGCTTATTTTGCATATTCACTGATTTTATGGTTTAAATCTTTGGTAACATGACATTTTACTGTATATAATCGATGGCTATTCACATGTATATGAATGTATATAAATGTATATTTACATATAGATTACAAATAAGCAAATAATGAATATAGCTTACAATATATATTTACAATATATATATTTTTTTGTGCATATATATACAGGTCCTTCTCAAAAAATTAGCATATTGTGATAAAGTTCATTATTTTCTGTAATGTACTGATAAACATTAGACTTTCATATATTTTAGATTCATTACACACAACTGAAGTAGTTCAAGCCTTTTATTGTTTTAATATTGATGATTGTGGCATACAGCTCATGAAAACCCAAAATTCCTATCTAAAAAAATTAGCATATCATGAAAAGGTTCTCTAAACGAGATATTAACCTAATCATCTGAATCAACTAATTAACTCTAAACACCTGCAAAAGATTCCTGAGGCTTTTAAAAACTCCCAGCCTGGTTCATTACTCAAAACCGCAATCATGGGTAAGACTGCCAACCTGACTGCTGTCCAGAAGGCCATGATTGACACCCTCAAGCAAGAGGGTAAGACACAGAAAGAAATTTCTGAACGAATAGACTGTTCCCAGAGTGCTGTATCAAGGCACCTCAGTGGGAAGTCTGTGGGAAGGAAAAAGTGGCAGAAAACGCTGCACAACGAGAAGAGGTGACCGGGCCCTGAGGAAGATTGTGGAGAAGGAGCAATTCCAGACCTTGGGGGACCTGCGGAAGCAGTGGACTGAAATGGCGTGTGCAGGAAATGGGCTACAGGTGCCGCATTCCCCAGGTCAAGCCACTTTTGAACCAGAAACAGCGGCAGAAGCGCCTGACCTGGGCTACAGAGAAGCAGCACTGGACTGTTGCTCAGTGGTCCAAATTACTTTTTTCGGCTGAAAGCAAATTTTGCATGTCATTCGGAAATCAAGGTGCCAGAGTCTGGAGGAAGACTGGGGAGAGGGAAATGCCAAAATGCCTGAAGTCCAGTGTCAAGTACCCACAGTCAGTGATGGTCTGGGGTGCCATGTCAGCTGCTGGTGTTGGTCCACTGTGTTTTATCAAGGGCAGGGTCAATGCAGCTAGCTATCAGGAGATTTTGGAGCACTTCATGCTTCCATCTGCTGAAAAGCTTTATGGAGATGAAGATTTCATTTTTCAGCACGACCTGACACCTGCTCACAGTGCCAAAACCACTGGTAAATGGTTTACTGACCCTGGTATTACTGTGCTCAATTGGCCTGCCAACTCTCCTGACCTGAACCCCATAGAGAATCTGTGGGATATTGTGAAGAGAAAGTTGAGAGACACAAGAGCCAACACTCTGGATGAGCTTAAGGCCGCTATTGAAGCATCCTGGGCCTCCATAACACCTCAGCAGTGCCACAGGCTGATTGCCTCCATGCCATGCCGCATTGAAGCAGTCATTTCTGCAAAAGGATTCCCGGCCAAGTATTGAGTGCATAACTGAACATAATTATTTGAAGGTTGATTTTTTTTGTATTAAAAACACTTTTCTTTATTGGTCGGATGAAATATGCTAATTTTTTGAGATAAGAATTTTGGGTTTTCATGAGCTGTATGCCACAATCATCAATATTAAAACAATAAAAGGCTTGAACTACTTCAGTTGTGTGTAATGAATCTAAAATATATGAAAGTCTAATGTTTATCAGTACATTACAGAAAATAATGAACTTTATCACAATATGCTAATTTTTTGAGATATATATATATATATTTAGTGGAGCTCTAAAGAACTTTACTCCAAGCAAAAAGAAAAGAAAAAAAATGTGTAGCTACAATTTAAAAAAAAAAAAAGTCTGTGACATAGCAACAAAGAAGTATGAGCAGGGGAAATTATTCCCTTTTATTATGAATTGTCAAAGATCATTCTGTAGGAAGCATAAAAGCACACAGAAAGACTGTAATATTTCTCAGGCTAATTGAACACCAGAAAAATAGGAGGCAACTAATGTTTTTGCTTTTCATAAAATATATATCGGTATATTAAGGATCAGTTATCCCAAATATTATGGGAAATGATGGATATCTGATGTCCCCGTCAAGAACTATTACAAAAACAGCAAGCAAGCAGCCAATACATGATTAGGCAAGTCATTTCTTTACATGTCATGGAACAGTGGCCAATATCGGAATATCCTGCAGATAATGATTTCTAAATGAGCTCAGTTAATAGCATTCTACAGCATGTCACCTATGAACCACTTACTTTCAGAGAATATGCTGAAAGAAGCAGTGATGCATTAATTTCTAGTTATAATGCACACAGATAACCTTTCCAAATCCCAGTGGCAGTATGCCCAAAAGTAAAACTGAATTTTATTCTAGTTTTAAGTTGGATTATTATTTGTTTGGTAGAAATAAAGCCAGATAAGAGTAACCCTAACTGGTTCAGAATCCAAGAGCATCTAGTAAAAGAATCATGCATTCTCCTTGTCCTCTCCCCCTAACTGCTCTTCAAGCTTTGCACCATAAAGGACCAGTAACACCAAAATAATATATAATAATAATATAATGTATTTGAATTGGCACTCACCTCCTTCACTTATCTTTCCTGTGGTAAAACTAGTGGAGGGTAGTGATGGGCAAAATTTTTATGCCAGTCATGAATTTGCTGCAAACTTCCATGTTTCACCATTGGTGAATTTTTTCACGAAACAGGCAACAATTTGCCACACCACCAAAAATTGTCGCCCGTGTAAAAAAAATTGTCGAGCGCATAAAAAAAAACCTTTTACAAATAATGACCAATGCACTTAAGGCAGTTACAATGTGGATAAACGAGACTTTTAATCTTAATGTTAAATTCAACAATAAAACCTTTCTTTAGCTTTGCAATGAATAATGAGATGAATCCTCAGATGAATGAGAGAATCCTCAGATGAGAACCCCAAGTGATCCAAGTTTTTTTTTTGGCTCCATGTTCTTTGTTCCTGCAGTTGGAAATTGAAGCATTAAATGCATTTTGTCATCCTTTTGATGTGTGATTATATCAGGAAGCCACACTGCACAGTGATCTGCATGGTAGATAACAGAGAGGTGACTAATATAGTGCTGGTAAGCACTAGTGACTAAATCTATATCATAGCATAAAGATGTCTATTTGCATGGGTCTCATAAAAAACATTTGTTTAGAGCACATAAAGGGTCTTCTAGCTGTTAAGCTCTTTTTTTTACGTACCATCTTGGTCACTAAGGAGGCATTTGTCTGTTTTTCTGTTTTTGCTTTATTATATTTTATGATTGTACCATTTATTTATTTTTCACAGTTGTTGTAATAGAAGTGCATGTGACTTTTGTGCAGGGCCACCTAGACTTTGTTGTTGAAAAAGGAAGTGATGTTTATTCATATAAGATCTACACTTCCCAGCAATTTTTGATGAGTGATCAGTACAATCTTGGTAGCAAACACCGGGGGTCATTGCTAAAGTTAGCGCAGTGCATATTTTATTTGTATATGGTTGTTTTGTGCATGTTTTCCCCTAAACAAAATGGGAAATAAAAAAATGCAGTTATGTTTGCATATTAAATGCACCCATATTGTCGAGCTAAATATAAACACAGACAGGCGGGTTAAATCAGTTGTTCAGTGTGCGAACAATTCTGCACTGCACAAACTTTATAAATGAGCCCCGAAACAATTGCATTTTTTTGGTTCTTTAAGAAAATTGGAATATATTGAAATCAAGTGTTATAAGAATTCTCAAGATAAAAATGCATTGTAAAATAGGAGTAGATATAGTTGAATAACAGGTTGGTGCATTAAGGTATAGGGCAACCTAGACAAATGGGACAGCTGTTTTTAGGTACCCCTATTATAGGCTAGTCTACGTATGAAAACAAACCTATATGCCTATGTGGACTGATTTATATAGGACAAACTTCTTAGAAAGTGTGGAAAAGTGTAAAGCAATTAGAAGCGGTGATATGTGACAGCTGGTGGCAGCTCTCTTTATGACTAATCATCATTGGTGCTTAGCTATGCTTTCAAATAATTTAATCCATGCCAAGAATAAGATGGGGCGGTTATAGTTAAAGAATTTTCTAAAAAGAGATTCAATAATTGGGCACACTGCACTAATTTTACTTAATAACTGTTGTAATCTGTCTTTCTTGTTACCCTGCATAAATGTATTTACAATAATAATGTGTTTTCAGTAGGGATGTAGCGAACCTCAAAAAAAAAGTTCGCGAACCTGTTCGCGAACTTCCGCCGAAAATTGCGAATATTCGCGAACTTTGCGAACCCCATAGACTTCAATGGGAAGGCGAACTTTAAAACCTAGAAAAGCCATTTCTGGCCAGAAAACTGATTTTAAAGTTGTTTAAAGGGTGCCACGACCTGGACAGTGGCATGCAGGAGGGGGATCAAGGGCAAAAACTTCTCTGAAAAATTGACACACGCCGTTTTTCGAAATGATCGGTAATTTTGCGACTTTTTCGTAATTTCCGGCGCTTTCGTAAAGTTATCGTAAGTTTTGCGACTTTTTCGGAGCAGTCGTACCGTTATCGTAAGTTTTGCGACTTTTTCGGAGCATTCGTAACGTTATCGTAAGTTTTGCGACTTTTTCGGAGCATTCGTAACGTTATCGTAAGTTTTGCGACTTTTTCGGAGCATTCGTAACGTTATCGTAAGTTTTGCGATTTTTTCGGTGCCGGCGAACCCAAATTGCGAACATCACGAAAAGTTCGCGAATTTGCGGACTTGCGAACACCTGATGTTCGCGCGAATTAGTTCGCCGGCGAACAGTTCGCTACATCTCTAGTTTTCAGCCATTGTATGTAGCTTTTTTTAAAAGACCTTGAGGGTCATTTATAACATTAGCGCAGTGCAGAATTATTTGCACAGTGAATATATTTGCCCACCATGTTTATATTTATAAGGCTGGACAAGACTGGTGCATTTGATGCGTTAACATAATTGTGAATTTTGTATTTGTAGGAAAGGGAAGCCTGATACAGCAATTGCTGGAAAAAGGGCTCATGACTGGGCGGGACAAACTGCCAGACAGGGGTTAATAGTTGGGGCTTAGTATCTAGCATTTGGGGGGTGGAGCATATGGGATTTGAAGCAGGCGCGGTTAAGGAGGGTATCCATTTTGGAAAGAGAAAACGGAGTCCCACCCGCCCTCCCATTGTTACCCTTTGTGTTAGTTGTCACAAATGTGGCCTGGGTAATGGGATACAGGTTAAGTTGACCCAAGAAGGTGAGTATTTTGGGGATATGGCGAAGCAAGAAGCTAAGGGAGGAAGGCGCGTTGTCACAGCCGGACGGCGGGTCCTTGGCAATGGAGATAAATTTTGTTGGCAGTGCCGAGTTTAGCAAGTCCCACTTGTTCAATGGGACATGGTTATGGATGTTTCCTCTCTAAGAGCGATGGGTCTCTGGGAGGTGTTACGTTATATTGATACCTTGGTTGAAGCATGCAACCCTGAGTACCCACCATGCTGGAAGGCACGAGAGGCTGGTGGCCGGTACGGTTGTCATGCACTTAGTTTGGCCCATTGCCAGGGACTTCAGAGCTGGAAGGATTACTGTTTAGTATTTGTTAATATACTTGTTAATACTGTTATTATTTACTTGTTATTTATATTTATGTATTTTATTGCTTATGTTATGTAATAAAGCTGTGGCCAATACATTTTCCAATCGAAGGACAAGCTGTAAGTGGTGATTATTTCTAGGCCAGTAGCTTGGGGCAAAAGGAGGGCAGGTATTTGGCCCTGCCCAAGTCATGTCCCATTTGCAAATTGCAATGATTCATGCGCACACTCTGGGGGAGATTTACTAATCCACGAACGGTCCGAAGGCGTCCGAATGCATTTTTTTGTAATGATCGGTATTTTTGCAACTTTTTCGTCGCCGTCGCGACTTTTTCGTATGTCCTGCAATTTTTCCGGCAGCGTCACAACTTTTTCATATATTTTCTGCGACTTTTTCCTCGCCGTCGCGAAAAAAACGGATTGATTTTTCTGCCCCTTACTATCGCTCAAAACGAAAAAATCATGACGGCGACGAAATAGTCGCGCAAAATATGATAAAGTCACGGCGGCGACGAAAAAGTTGCACAATTTTCATTTCCAATACGATTTTTTCCCTTTTGGGATTCGGATTCGTGGATTAGTAAATCTGCCCCTCTGTGTCTGAGTTACACCACCAAGTTGTGGAAAAAATATTTGCTAAACTGATTTTGCAAATTGCAAATTTATATTTGCAAAGAGAGGGCGCTATATTTGCACATAATTAACACACGTAGAGGGCATGCTCCTGCAAATTGCAATCTCATTTGTGAATTTTTGTGCACAATTTGCATTTCACAGTGATTCACAAAAAAAAGGAAAGACAGGCACAACAGGGCAAAATGTATGCGTTAAAAGTGAAAAAATATGTGCTGCACAAACTTTATAAATGGCCACCACTATTTTATCATGGAGGAATGATGCACCTCCCTTTCTCTGTGTTATGTTTATTATCTGATGACCGTATATCGAACTTTTCATTATTATTATATCTGTTATTCAGAATTATATCTGTTATCAGATGTCTACTGACACAGCTTGCTATGGGAACTTAAAAAGTGCCAGTAGCTCCAGGGTCCCCCAGCGTTAACAGCCGCATTCTTTGCAACAAGAGTTGTGACAGATGCACCAGTGTCAAGCACAACTATGCAGAAGTGCAAGGAGCATGTTGGGACACAAGTGCCTTTATTAAATTATGTTGATTTGTATAACAACTGTGTGTACATTTTCATGTTACTGCAGCTACAATTGCAGTTGTAACTGACCCCTAATAAATTCATTTTGAAAATAATTGTAAAACTTACCGTATATACTCAAGTATAAGCCGAGTTTTTCAGCACCCAAAATGTGCTGAAAAATTAACCCTTGGCTTATACTCGAGTCCCTCCAACTAACACCCTCTGCTACCTGATTCCCTGTGTGCTCTTCTGTGCTCCGCTGCTTCCTGGTTCCTTGCCCCACCCCCCAGCGTGACATCACACGCTCCCTGCTTTCAGCTCCGGTGTCTTGTCTGTGTCTAATGGTGAGGGGGAGGGAGAGCCTTTACAAGCAGGCAGGAATGGAACTGCTTGAAGCAGGCAGGCAACGGAACGTCAAGCCTGCATGCTATTGAGGTGAGGAGGGAGGGAGAGGGAGGGAGCTCCTTGAAGTAAACCTCAAGCTGAATCCTCTCAGTTTATGATGTGCTCCTTTTGATAGACAGGTTGAGGAGCAAGGCAAGTATTAATGAGTGATTACTTCTCCAGGTGTCCCTGCTAGAGGAGGCAGTAGGGGGAGCCTGGCATCTCGCATACTGATTCCCTGCACGTATTTGTTCAGTAAGATTGATAGATCCTAATTTTATTGGAATTTATTTTGATTATTGAAACTTAGAAGCTGCTGCATTTCCTATCCTAGGCTTATATTTGAGTCAATAGGTTTTTCCAGTTTTCTTAAGTAAAATTAGGTACCTCGGCTTATATTCGGATCGGCTTATACTCGAGTATATACGGTATATTGCAGGAGTATTTAGTAACACAGAACTATACAGAACTGATAAATGTTTCTGGGCACTAAAAATCAAGCAAACACAAATAACACACGCAATGTTTACACTGTTAAAATGTATTTTACAGCAAGTCCACACAAGTCAAATAGATTTAATTACACACATGTAATTAAAATAAAATGAATTGCCGCAGTAGGCTCGCAGAGAATGGCTGATGAACATCACACAAGCCAGTGTAGCCATGATGGAGTTAAGATGAACGACACACAACTTGACTTCTCTTTTGCAAACGCTGAGTGTCTAAAAAAATTGACAGTCACATTACAGCCCTCCAAACACTTTCTGTTTTCATTAAATGACTAATCGAAAACCAATCAAGCAAAAGACATAGAATTATTGCTTTGAATAAGAATGTTTCTCTCTCACCAAGAACTTAGATTAAACCTATTCAACAATAATTATACAGGTATAAATAGTCTGTACATTCAACTGATTTGCATTGAAAGGTGATTTCAAGGAATTCTCATACCATTATCTTGCTTAATTTGCTGGCGTTTGATTTTTCGTAGCATGTTTATATATGCATTTTATATTCCCCAAGAAAAGCACAAATGTGAAATATATACTGAGATGTCCTGAATCAAAAATAAAATGAAAATTGATAGGATAAATATAAGATTCTGTGGGTCCAATTGATTTATGCATTTCAAAGTACAAATATCTGACATATATATAAATATAAATGTTGTGTTTTTTTACATTTAGATCCCACAAAGGCTGCTGTTCACTGGAATTCAGATGTTAAAAAATGTATGTAAATCACATGTTCCTATTTAAAAAACTGCAGTTACCTTTTAGTTCTGAAATACCTACAAGCAGAAATGATTAGCCTTTTCCTGTATGTTTACAATGTATACTGCAATTCTTACCTTTGAAACTACTACTACTAGGGTACATGAGATTCAGGTTATTATGCTACCTATAAAATATCTGCTGCTGCAGTGCCTTAACTTTCTGCACTATGTACTGCTACTAGTTACCTGGGTGAAAATGTAATTGTTAATAGTATATTGTTTTATTATCCCAAATTGGACCTGAAGCCCTTTGGGCAGGTAATAGTGGCTTCTAGCAATGAAAAGGAGTAGAATATAACTTTTATAAGGCTCAAAACAGGACCATACAGGACAGAGTAATATACAGTTCACTGGCATAACTTTAGAGGAAGCAGCCCCTGTGGTCACAGGGGGCCTGGGTCTGATCACAGAGTCTGCTTACCCTAAAGTTAATAAAATACCCCCCACCTCCAGTTATTAGAAGAGTCAATAAAATGTTAAAGAAATGAATGAAATGCAAAAATAATCTGTAAAACATTTTGTGGGATTTTGTAATGAAAAGACTAGTGATGAGGGAATCTGTTCCGTTTCGCTTCGCCGAAAAATTCGTGAATCTTTCAAAAGATCTGCAAAACGGCGAAAAATTTGCGAAATGGCGAAAATGTCGTGCGACAAAAAAAATTGTCGCGCGCGGCTATTGTTTCGTCGCACGCGGCTATTGTTTTGTCGCACGGCTATTGTTTTGTCGCACACTGCTATTGTTTTGTCGCACGGCTATTGTTTCGTCACACGCGGCTATTGTTTTGTCGCACGGCTATTGTTTCGTCGCACGCGGCTATTGTTTCGTCGCACGCGGCTATTGTTTCGTCGCCCGCGGCTATTGTTTTGTCGCACGGCTATTGTTTCGTCGCACGTGGCTATTATTTTGTCGCACGGCTATTGTTTTGTCGCACGGCTATTGTTTCGTCGCACGCGGCTATTATTTTGTCGCGCGGCTATTGTTTTGTCGCACGCGGCTATTGTTTTGTCGCACGGCTATTGTTTCGTCGCACGCGGCTATTATTTCGTCGCCGCGAATCCATGCCTGCCGAAACTTTTCGCCCATCACTAGAAAAGACCTAATAACATCTTTAAAATGGCACAAAAGGGCATTTTGATCATTGGTACATGTAGTGCAAACATTAAAACATCTTCCTTTGATTGGCAGCTAAAGACGATTGAAAATTTCTAGCAGGATTAGAAGTGAAATTCTGCATTTCACCATCAGCAAATATTTCTGGGAAACTGCTAAACAATCTCAGCATGAAAATATTTTCCGAAAAATATGTGGCTACAAAACACCCATAGACCCCAATGTATTTTTCATTAGAAAGTGCCTATATATTCCAATGTATTCTGCATGGAAAAGTCACCTTGAAAAAAAAGTCACTTAAATAAAAACACCCATAGGGGCACATTTACAAAAGCACGAACGCTCAAGCGTATTTTCGACGATTCTTTCGGGCGTCTGTACGACTTTTTCGTACGCCGCATGACTTTTTCGGACGTTTGCAGGAAAAAATCGAAAAGGTTTTACCGCTGTTTACAATTGTTCGGTATGACAATTTCGTGACTTTCGGATCACCAATATGATATTATCTTGACTAATACGATTTTTTCGTAAGCATTTTCGTGATATTTGCGATCTTATGAAATTTTCGTTTCCAATACGATTTTTTCCCATTCGTGATTCGGATTCGTGGATTAGTAAATGTGCCCCATAGACTACAGTGGGGAAAAAGTTGCCACTTAAAAAACGCCCATTGGCTTTAATACATTTCCCAAATTTTCACCATTTACTAAATTAATCCTTCTCAAAGTAGTTTATTCAGTTCTACACTACCAAGTGACCAGTTCAGACAATGGGGGATAATAACCTATTTGCTAAACATAAATTATTTATAAATAAAAGTATCAATATGATATTTGTATTTCCTTTAGGGAATAATCCCGTCCCTTAAACAATTTTGTTCACAAATACAGTATAAACTATACCCTAAAGGAAACAAAAATATCCTTATTTCCTCATTAGTGGTTATGTTTACTTATGCAAGAACAGGGCTTGCTATACAAAATTACAGCTATATTACCTTTCTTTCTTTACTTTTCAGCGCAGTAGTCTTGGCAATTAAATTTCTCTTTGAAACTTTGCTATAATAATCGTTACTATTCTCAAACCACATAATGATCCCATTTGGTACAATACTTATTTCCCAATTACTTTAAATGGCCCTTTCTCAAAAATGTAAAAATGTAAAATAAAAGTAAGAGCTGACCCCCACCCCGAGCACTTTCTGTCTCTTTCAACCTTACACACTGCATTTTGCTGCTGGCTTTAAAGGTCATATAGCTTGAACTTCCATAACTGACTGAATAAAAATACTGCACCAGGACAATTTCATCACCACTGAAAAAGGTGTAAAAGGTAGGGTTCATCATAATAAAACACATTAAAAGTAAATTGTTTGTTAAGCTGCATTTCCCTAAAGCTATGTTATAACTATAAATCCCCATCACCCTGGAATTATTTTTTTCAGACCTTGCGCAAAAGGGAAATTATTTAAAATGCCCTCATTTTCAATATCAAGGCTTCTTCCCACCTGCTCACAATTCAGCATAGATTAGACATAGACAGCATAGATTATTATCAGCTGCATTTTCATTGATACAGTGGAGGAAATAATTATTTGACCCCTCACTGATTTTGTAAGTTTGTCCAATGACAAAGAAATGAAAAGTCTCAGAACAGTATCATTTCAATGGTAGGTTTATTTTAACAGTGGCAGATAGCACATCAAAAGGAAAATCGAAAAAATAACTTTAAATAAAAGATAGCAACTGATTTGCATTTCATTGAGTGAAATAAGTTTTTGAACCCTCTAACAAAAAAAGACTTAATACTTAGTGGAAAAACCCTTGTTTGCAAGCACAGAGGTCAAACGTTTCTTGTAATTGATGACCAAGTTTGCGCACATTTTAGGAGGAATGTTGGTCCACTCCTCTTTGCAGATCATCTCTAAATCCCTAAGGTTTCGAGGCTGTCTCTGTGCAACTCTGAGCTTGAGCTCCCTCCATAGGTTTTCTATTGGATTAAGGTCCGGAGACTGACTAGGCCACTCCATGACCTTAATGTGCTTCTTCTTGAGCCACTCCTTTGTTGCCTTTGCTGTATGTTTTGGGTCATTGTCGTTCTGGAACACCCATCCACGACCCATTTTCAGTTTCCTGGCAGAGGGAAGGAGGTTGTCGTTCAGGATTTCACGATACATGGCTCCGTCCATTTTCCCGTTAATGCGAATAGGTTGTCCTGTGCCCTTAGCAGAAAAACACCCCCAAAGCAAAATGTTTCCACCCCCATGCTTGACGGTGGGGACGGTGTTTTGGGGGTCATAGGCAGTATTTTTCTTCCTCCAAACACAGCGAGTTGAGTTAATGCCAAAGAGCTCTATTTTGGTCTCATCAGACCACAGCACCTTCTCCCAGTCACTCACAGAATCATTCAGGTGTTCATTGGCAAACTTCAGACGGGCCTGCACATGTGCCTTCTTGAGCAGGGGGACCTTGCGAGCCCTGCAGGATTTTAATCCATTGCGGTGTAATGTGTTTCCAATGGTTTTCTTGGTGACTCCTCCCGTGTAGTTCTAGGATGCTTTTTCACCTTTCTCAGAATCATTGACACCCAACGAGGTGAGATCTTGCGTGGAGCCCCAGAGCGAGGTCGATTGATGGTCATTTTGTGCTCCTTCCATTTTCGAACAATCGCACCAACAGTTGTCACCTTCTCTCCCAGCTTCTTGCTAATGGTTTTGTAGCCCATTCCAGCCTTGTGCAGGTCTACAATTTTGTCTCTGACATCCTTGGACAGCTCTTTGGTCTTTCCCATGTTGGAGAGTTTGGAGTCTGCTTGATTGATTGATTCTGTGGACAGGTGTCTTTTATACAGGTGACTAGTTAAGACAGGTGTCCTTAATGAGGTTGACTAATTGAGTAGAAGTGTCTAACCACTCTGTGGGAGCCAGAACTCTTAATGGTTGGTAGGGGTTCAAAAACTTATTTCACTCAATGAAATGCAAATCAGTTGCTATCTTTTATTTAAAGTAATTTTTTCGATTTTCCTTTTGATGTGCTATCTGCCACTGTTAAAATAAACCTACCATTGAAATGATACTGTTCTGAGACTTTTCATTTCTTTGTCATTGGACAAACTTACAAAATCAGTGAGGGGGTCAAATAATTATTTCCTCCACTGTATGTCAATGTTTCTTTCTTGACCATTGTATATTGAAAACTTATAGTAAAGACATACTGTATTAAAAAAAAAAAACTTGATGTATATTCTTATGACATGTGACAGATATTGTCAGAATGGCATGTACGGGTCCAAGAAATTCTATGGTGGGTCCTGGTCAGGGTGGGACCCTCCCCTCCCCCTTTTGTACCACTATTGATTAACTGTTATTGTTGATTAACTGTTGCAAGGCCCACCGGGGCTGTCACCCATGGGGCCCCCCAGCCCCCACAACCCCTGAAGGGGCCCCGCCAAAAGAAAAGAATAGTGAAAAATTATTAATTTTCTATAACAAAAAACTGGTATCACTGTTTTCTTGTACTTTTTAGTACAGGTATAGAATCTGTTATCCAGAAAAGGGCTGTATTTATATATAGGCACCCAAGGACCTGTGCCTAGGGCTGCAACTTTATGGGGGTGGCCCTTGGGTCCCTATATAATCAATACAAATGAAAAAAACAGAACTCTCCCCAGCCATAACCAGATTATATGCGTGGAAATCTGGTGGCTATGCTAGGGGGAGTTGAAAGTCCAGACAGGTACTTCAGTGCAAATGTGACGTCACTTCCAGTAGAGGTGATGTCATGCGTAGAGTAAGTGAAGTCACTTTCTCAACTTAGGGGGTGAGTTTAGTTCTGGTGCCTAGGGTGGCACCAGGAAATAAAGAAAATAGTAGTGGAGCACCACAAGGATAAAAATAAAAATCAGTCTTTATGCCATCATCTATAATAGGCACATGTAAATCCAAACGGACCTACGCTTTACGCGTTTCGTGGCATCCCGTCACTTCCTCAGAAGCAGCAAGCAAAAATCCGTTTGGATTTACATGTGCCTATTATAGATGATGGAAGAAAGACTGATTTTTATTTTTATCCTTGTTGTGCTCTGCTACTATTTTCTTTATTTCCTTGTTGTTGGGGCCATCTGGGAGTTGGTCCGCAAGTAGCACACTTTGGGGCTGATTTACTAAGACATGATTTCGAATCCGAATTGGAAAAATTCCGATTGGAAACGAACATTTTGCGACTTTTTCGTATTTTTTGCGATTTTTTCGGCGTCTTTACGATTTTTGCGTAAAAACGCGAGTTTTTCGGCGTCTTTACGTTTTTTGCGTAAAAACGCGAGTTTTTCGGCGTCTTTACGAAAGTTGCGCAAAGTCGCGACTTTTTCGTAGCGTTAACACTTGCGCAATGTTTCGCGCCTTTTTCGTAGCGTTAAAACTTAAAAGGCGCGATGTTTCGCGCAAGTTTTAACGCTACGAAAAAATCGCGACTTTGCGCAACTTTCGTAATGGCTGCGAAAAACTCGCGTTTTTACGCAAAAATCGTAAAGACGCCGAAAAACTCGCGTTTTTACGCAAAAATCGTAAAGACGCCGAAAAACTCGTGTTTTTACACAAAAATCGTAAAGACGCCGAAAAAAATCGCAAAATTACCGATCATTACGAAAAAAACGCAATCGGACGCATTCGGCCCGTTCGTGGGTTAGTAAATGTGCCCCTTTGGCTCGAGTGGTAAGTGCTCCCGTGTATTATCCTTATTTTGTATATACTAGGTTGGCACCAGACCTGAATATAGCCCTCATCCACAAACCCGTTATTTAGAAAGCTCCAAATTACAGGAAGGCCATCTCCCAAAGACTCCATTTTAATCATATAATTCAATTTTTTAAAAACAATTTTCCTTTTCTCTGTAATAATAAAACAGTGGCTTGTGCTTGATTCCAGCTATGATATAATTAATAATTTTTCAAGGCAAAACAATCCAATTGGGTTTATTTAATTTTTAAGGGCTTATACTGATGAGCATTTCTTCATGCGCTCCCCTGCAGTTGTGTTCTCCGCATGAGTTCCACCACAGGGGAGGGCACAAAGAAATGTATCCTATTGGAACACTGGAGATTGGCACCACAGGGGAGCACAGAAAGAAATGCTTGTGAGTACACGCCATAAATGATTTTTTAGTAGACTTAGGGGCAGATTTACTAATCCACGAACGCTCTCGAACACTCTGAGCGTATTTTCACTGAATTTTTCGAAGCCTGCATGACTTTTTCGTATGTCGCAGACTTTTTCGTATGCTTGCGCGACTTTTTTTGTATGCCTGCGCGAAGAAATCGGAAAGGTTTTCCCGCTGTTTACAATCGTTCGGTACGAAAATTTTGTGACTTTCAGATCGCCAATACGATATTATCACGACTAATGCGATTTTTTCGTAAGCATTTTCGTGATGTTTGCAATCTTCAGAAATTATCGTATCCAATCCGAATTTTTCCCATTCGGGAGTCGAACTTGCGTTTTAATGAATCGGCCCCTTAATGTATGGTGATCCAAATTACAGAATGATCCCTTATCCGGAAAACCCCCAGATCCCAAGTATTCTGGATAACTGGTCTAATACCTATATTACAAAATTAACGTGGCAGCACATGAATTGGCTGCTATGGTTAAATACAATGATGCACACAGTAAGCACTACACTTGTAACATGAATAAAGCTGACTCTGATCCTTTTAGCGTAATCCAGTGTCAGTACTGACCATTATAGACACATCACAGTGAAGCATTAATACTTAATCCATTGATCACATTGCGTTGTGTATATACAAGTAATTTAGTTAAGATGCATACTTAGCTGAATAAAAGGAGTCTTTTCTCATTAATGCCTATCAATCAGACACTAAAATGCCACTGCGAGTAATCAGTATCAAACTTAGATAGATGAGAATTCAAAAATGATGACTGAGATTCAATAAACCACTTAGCTGTTCACTCAACCAAATAGTACCTAATTTATGTTCTTGCTCATATGGGGATAACTACTTACGATGTGCTGTTTATTGTTTTCTTTTTTTCCCTCCTTAGAAAATTTACTCCTGCAAGGGAAAAAATCTGTACTGAGAAAGCAATGCTTACTGAGTTTCCCAGCTGCATTATGTGCTGTGTGATTTACCATAAAAATGCAATTAAACCTCATTAGTAAGAGTCTATTTAAACAATACCAATAGTTCCATACTCAGCAGGTCACTTTTAAAGGCAGTGGAAATTTGCTGTATTAGATATTATTAAATCATTTGAGCAACAATTAAATCAACAAGCCAAGCAAAGGGTTTTTTTTGCAACTACATAAGCGGGCGAAAAGAATTCATTAGGTGTTAAATAGCAAATACTATGCATCACAGGACAGGAAAATGCTGAAAGGCTTGCCAGTATTAGGGTTTTTTGATGTGGAAAAGGCTATTAATATTCAACATTATAATACATTACTAGTAGCTGTTTATGTAGGCTTAAGATAAAAAAATATCTTTTAAAGTATGTGAGTAACACAAATATGGATGTGCAATTGTGCATTCATGTTTTGGAAATATATTTGTTGCTGTTAGAATAATAGCATTTTACTTAAGAAAATACAGTCTGTTTGTTCATTACTAAAAGGTGGGCTTTGGGCTTTAAGTAGCTGCCTCCATGCCAAGGATTTCTGTAAAGATATTTCAAAAACTATTGAATAGAAACAAATTACCGAGCTGTTTTTGTCTTGTAAATCAAAGCAGAAGCTAGTCTACTGAAAACTACTGACAGCTATTGCTAGATTAGTCAGTATGGGGCACATTGATTTGCTTGGCAAAAGGTATATTTAGCCCACTGATAACAACAGGTGGTTTGTGTTTAATTTTGCCAGAAAGGAATACACTGAATTTGTTGGGTTCTTTTTGCTTAATTAAAAGTCTGTATCCCCAACATATAGACATTAACAGAGTGTATTATTAATCAATACTGATGTTTTTGTATGCCTGCATGTAATATTCTTGTTGTATACAGAGAATCATAATAATAACAATACTGCAAGGTCATACTGTTATGGAATCTGAAAATGTGTTATCCTGACAGCTTTACTATTTCAAAGGCCAAGAGCACTAATGGGTACAATATGCCTCTTGGAGCTCATGCATGGTGCACTTCTGCCGAGGGGGACCGGCTGCACTGTGCACCTTGTCAGTGTCAGATTGTCCAAGAGGGACACCGGCCCCACAGACCCAGTCCCACTCCCAGCATCGCCGTTGGGGGGTGTTGACAGTCCTGGACCTTTTGCACTCACTTGACTAGCCAGGCCCCCTGCTGTCAATGAGCTGCAGACTTCAAAAGGGAAGGTGGAAGCTCCAGTGCCTGTATGTTTTTTCCTCTATCGGGAGGAAAGGTTAAGTCCTGGTAAAGTAGCATGGGGATTGGATGCTCCGGAGGAGAAGTTCAAACTTCACCCAGTTAATTCCTGGGCAGCTCTACCTGGACTTAGACTTCAGGGAGAAAAGAAGGAGTACAGGAATGTTTGTGACTGAGGTGGAGGGCCCCTGAGTTGACAGCCCTGGTGGGCCCCAAACACCCCAATCTGACACTGATAGATAAAACTGTGGACGTTAGGGGTTGAGAAAGAGGCAGGAGGGTGGATGCCTACATTTATGCCCACAATCTTCTTATAATGTCCTATAATGTACCTGGACTTAGACTTCAGGGAGAAAAGAAGGAGTACAGGAATGTTTGTGACTGAGGTGGAGGGCCCCTGAGTTGACAGCCCTGGTGGGCCCCAAACACCCCAATCTGACACTGATATATAAAACTGTGGACGTTAGGGGTTGAGAAAGAGGCAGGAGGGTGGATGCCTACATTTATGCCCACAATCTTCTTATAATGTCCTTTCTTTTAAAGAGTAACCATGTCCTCTTGCAAGATCCTTTTCTTCAGAAAATACAACCCCAACCTTGATAGTCTCTCACATAGTTTAATTATTTCATTCCATTTACCAGTTTAGTTGCACGTCTCTGCACTCTCTCCAGCTCTATATCCTTCTTCTTAGGGACTGGGGCCCAAAACTGCACTGCTTTCTCAAGGTGCGGCCTTACCTGGGATCTAAAGGGGCAAAATTATTTTTTCATCCCTCAACTCAATGCCTTTTTTAATCCAAGACAGTACTTGGCTATTGGCTTTAGAGGACACTGGCTGACATTGTCTTGAGATTGTCTTAAACCCTTATCTGTTAATGAGGCCACCAACAAATTTCTATTTAGCACATAACTAGCATTTATTTATTTACTAGTAGTTATTTTTGCCAAAGTGCACAACCTTACATTTATCAACACTCAACTTTATTTATCAACATAAATTCAGTCTGATAGCGAAACAATCCTATTAGGTTTTTAAACATTTTGGTAGCCTTAAAGGGGTTGTTAACCTTTGTACATTCACAAATCTAACAGTTCACATTAATAGAACAGTTTTTACCATATACATACTTAGCAAAAAAGAAGAGATATTCACCTCAGAATCATCCCTCTGCTGATCCTTCACTTTTGCACAGATCCTGTGGAGGGGGTGGGGTCCGGGAACCCCCATTAAACACTACAGTTGCTTTTTTTACTTCCTTTATATGATGTCATGCATAGCACTGGCAGCAGACTTATCTCCTATTGGTGAACAACCCCTTTAAGGCCAGGTACTCTACGTTAGAAAAAGACTCCTTATTTGGAAAACAACAGCATTCCAAATAGAATATCCCTTAACCGTATTAAGCAAAAGTAGCCACATTTTATTAGCTGATCATGAAGATGACTATGATATGTTTTTACTTACACTACTTAAATGTTGAAAATACCTTTTACCTATATTATGAAGCATATACTGTGATTTACAAAAAGAAAGTATATTTAAGGGATCTGCTATCCAGAATGCTCTGGACCTGGCCACACCCATTTCTGTTACCACACTGTCACGATTACGCCACTTCAGACGCACGTGACTTTAGGCGTGGCTGTCTAGAGGGTCACCTCCTCAGTCTCACACACCTAGCACACAGGTCAGACTAGCGTCACAGCCCTGGAGGCAAGGGGAAACCACAGGATAAACCTCCAATAGAAATTGGTCCTCCAAAGTATATCAAAGTATAGTCAGAAGAGCTGACTATTTATCCCAGTTTGCAGGGGATCAGGTAGCTGGACACTCCCCCCTCCCTCAGGAATGCAAGGGGAGTCACCATTAGCAGGACACAGTGTGAGTTTTTATGACCTCCTGGGTGTATGGACTGGACCAATTATAAAATGTCCATAACTCCTTGTGGGAACATAAGAGAAAGATGAAGTTGAATTCATTAATTCTAAATGATCCCATACAGACCAAACATCACTACTGTGTGACCTGCCCTTGCCCAGATATTCCTATCTGACAAACAGAGTGCCCAAAGCCAGTCCTGTTTGGACTTGTATGAAAGGCCATATTAAATTAAACTTATACTCAGGTTTTGGTACCTCTAGTATAAATGGTATGGGTTCTGGGACAATAAATGTGTGTGAGTTTGGGTTATGGTGTGACCTTCACATCACCTATGATTGGTCCTGATGTGAACTCTAAACCCCCATGTGGGCTTTCACTCCCCCGCATGGCATGGCTTTTATCAGCCAGGGATTAGAGTTGGGCATTCCAGGTTGTGAGGCCTTAACACATGGCTGGTTCCAGACCCTAGTGACCAGAGACCTGTTATATGTCTGTTTCTGGCACATTGGGGAAGATTTTTGGGAAACCTTGGCCTGCTTGATTAACCCTTACAGGCCTGTATCATGACACACACCCCTAAATACCACTCCTATTTTAAACAATTTGGCAGGTTATGTAAAGTTTGGGCACATTTATGGAGGTTTGGGGGTCTTGTTTTATGTGTTATTACAGTTTTACTAATGAAGGTGAAATTGTCTTTTCCCAAGAAGAGATTTTCCCAAGAGACCTGTTTACCTTATTATCCAGAGAAAGGAAAAAAAAACCATCCTGAAGCCAATGGCAATTATGCCTCAAGAGGGAAAAAATTCCTTCCTGAATCCCCATGGCAATTGGAAACATTCCCAGATCAAGCAATCATAGTTAACATGAATGAATACAATGCTGACTCTCACATGTATACTGTATAAAGATACAGAATATAACATAAAAGATACAGAATATAACAATGCAGGAAAACATCCACATTCAGTTATTAATAGATAATATGAGAACATAAAGAAGAAAACTCCTGACATTTTTGCAAATGGGTGGGGCATTTCTACCTGCTCAGGAGATAGGGAAGTGAGTGCTTCTTCCCCTGATATCACATCCCTCTCTGCCAAACGCTGAACATAAACCAGTGTAATCTGTCTGCTGGTCATTCAGATCCCTTGTCATGTAGTGATTGTTTGTTAAAATTGCATTAAGTAAGAACCCTGCAAATGATAAGCTGTTTCTTATTACTGTAAAGCTTATACATTCCCAGATTTGGTCAGGCATTTTGATCATACTTCCCTGGGAATGTATAGCAAACTGGTGGTTGTTTAAACTGGTAATCCTGCTTACCTGAGTATCTGTCCAGACTGAAAATTCAGCCAGGCAGTAAAAGTGAAGGGAAGAGGAGAAACTGTAGCATTTCTCTAAAGAAAAACCTGTGTTGCCCTAGGCCAGGAATGCCCAACCTTTTGTACTCATGATGTAAAAAATGTTGGTGAGACACACAAGCATGAAAAAAGTTCTTTGGGGATGCCAAATAAGGACTATGATTGGCTATTTGGTAGCCCCATGTGGACTGCTAGCCTATAGGAGGCTCTGCTTGGAGTAAGAATGAGTGCTTTCAAAACTTGCCTCCAAGCCAGAAATGTAAAAATGGGCACCTACTTTGAGGACACTGGGAACAACATTAAAGGGGGTGGTGAGCAACATGTTGCTCAGAAAGCACTGGTTGGAAATCACTTCCCCAGACCATTATGGAAACCAACACTCATAGCATTTGAGAAATAAGGCATATATTCAACATATATCCTTTATTCCCTCCATCAGTCAGTGCCTCACTGGGCCCCCTATACTCCCTGGGCCCCCAGTACAGTACCACCATGGCTATCCCTTTAATGCAACCAAAACAAGGACCTAGCGCAAACGTGCCTGAACTGTATGCACGACAGCCAGTTTTTCTCCTAGCAGTATAATTTAAGAACTGTTTCATTGTGCAAATAAAATGGAAGAGGATCTATACAATTAACATATTTGCTTTAATGAACATATTGCCATTAAATGCAGCCCACGGCATCATCTGTTACGTAGCCTTTGTTACATTTGCAGAAATGTTTGATAAATTAAGGTTCCACTTTTGATGGTATCTTCTATGAGATAATGAACTGCACTCAGAATTTATGTTCACTGAACTGAAGTCCTGGTATAATGAATGTTGTTTTCCATATGCTATTTCTGGGTGATTCGCATAAATGAATTCATGTTCTATTGCTGCATGACAGTGATTTTATATTTCTATCATTTTGCAAAAGGACCAGTTACAATGGATATGATACAGGTCTTGCATTAAATAGTGTTAGAAGAATGAAGAGCTTTAACTTCACTCTGTCTTTTTACACTTTGTTGTTACTGCACATCTGGAAGAATAACTTCAGGGATAACGTGTCAGAAAAAAACTTTGCAATTTTCTATTCCTGTGCAATATGCTAAGATGCCCGTCTGTGCATGATACATTCTTTTTTTATGCAGTGTTCTAAGACTTATCATTTTAAATTCTTTCTACACTAAACTACATTTGCCATCTGTTTGCTTATATATTCAAACTTTGTAAATCCTGTATCATGCACCATTGTGTCTTATTATTTACAGGTCCCGTTCAATTTAGTGCCATATGCAAACCTGAGCATTTCACTTCCAACACCATCAGCAAAGCTGTTACATAAAACAGCTCATCAAGCGCTGAATACAGATGAGCGGTTACTCTTTTAAATTTCCTTCTTAACCTTACAAAGTGACACACATGAATAAGAAAAATATTCCATTTTGTCAGAGTGTTTTTATGTCTAACTATGAGTAGGTCTAGTGGAGTTGTTTGTGCATCAACAAAATAATGAAGCTGAGCAAACAATAAAAAGATTATTAGAGAAAAGCAATTTTATTGGATAATGGAGCTCTAGATTCATATCTATTTGATGAATTCATCGTCTTCCATATAACAGCAGATTAACCTAGGAAAATGAGTAGATTGGGATTGTGGCGATTTTAGCAACTGAAAATGATAAAACTACCTTTCTTAGTAAAGAACCTGCTTCTGTATACTACTGTATGAACTTACTTGTATAGGTAATTGTTGACAAAGCATATTTATTCCTTCAGGGTGCCCCATGTAAATCACACCTATCTATAAAGTTTGTAAATCTAGCCCGACGCATGCCCTAATGCAGGTGGACGGGCCGTGGCTGCCAGATCAACATGGTAGCTTTTGTTTTCAATCCCATATGTGGACTGTGGGAGTGGGAAGGACTCGGGGTTGTAATGTGGGTATGCCTATGTGACACTTCTGATAAGGGGAAGGCAGATTTCTTCCTGCCCTCCCTGTGGTTGTTCTTCTTTACTATTTCTGTATTTTGCACAGTTTGATTATTGTAAGGGTTTTCCATATTATGCATATATAAAATATTCTGTTTTCATATCTTTTATAAATGTTTATTGCCCTACATTTAGGAAGTGCATTGTTATGCACTGCCAATAATCTTGTGATGCACTTTGGTGCTAAGGTTGGGGTCCCTTGTGGAAGGAGACTTGTAGTTCAAAGTAATTTTATGTCTTTTGATTTACTGAGTAGGTGGCATAATCTGTATCCATGTTTATGTTTTAATAAATTTGTGGCCATAATTTCCTCCAGTATGTTCTCCTGTGTCTTTATTGTAAGGTCAGGGTGCCCTGGTTGATTATGGCTACAGCTCATGTTATGATTCTTCAGAGGTTTGGCCCTAGTCCCCCGTTATTATTTTGTCAGCAGGGATGTAGCGAACCTCAAAAAAAAAGTTTCCGAACCCGTTCGCGTACTTACGCCAAAAAGTGCGAATATTCGCGAACTTTGCGAACCCCATAGACTTCAATGGGAAGGCGAACTTTAAAACCTAGAAAAGCCATTTCTGGACAGAAAACTGATTTTAAAGTTGTTTAAAGGGTGCCACGACCTGGACAGTGGCATGCAGGAGGGGGATCAAGGGCAAAAATTTCTCTGAAAAATACTGTGTTGACACAGCGTTGCGTAAAACTGCAAAGGCAGCTGGCAGAATTAGCGGAAATACGCAGCGTTTTTTGCTATCTCGTGCTATTAGCACCATGGAAACGGGATTTGCTGAAAAATGTGTGGCTTGTGCGGCGTTTTTAGGTAGAGAAAAAAGCGCAGCGGAAAAACGCCACGCGAACCCAAATTGCGAACATACGCGAAAAGTTTGCGAACTTGCGAACTCGTGAACACCCGATGTTCGCGCGAATTAGTTCGCCGGCGAACAGTTCGCTACATCTCTATTTGTCAGTATGTGTAGCTCAGTCGAAAATTCAGTTAAAAAAAACCCGTTAGCTAAAAGAAAATATTGACTTGAGTATCTTCACGTTTATACCATTTTTCTCCTCTACTTTGTTTTGTCTACTGAATTGTCTGTGGTGGTGTAAAAAATGCCATTTATTATTTACAAACCAAAAAAAGCCTTTATCAGTTAGGACTTTAAAAGTGATGAATTTATGAAGGACTAGGAATGAGCTTTATAAATATGCCAGTTATTTTTCTTGTATTGACTTATGGTTTTAGGCAGAGACAATTTACACTGTTTTTTAGTTGCCCCTGGTTACCCTTAGGTATGATTGATCCTTCCTTATATTCTATTGCATTTTTTTTTTTTTTTTTTTTAAAGTACTCTTTGAAGAAAAAAATGTAATTCCTCCAGGCTTATCACTACACACAAAATAGTCTAACTTTGATCAAGGACAAGAAACCCTCTGTCTAAATTCTCTAAATCAATGTTTTATTAATATAATAAATATTCTATAATAATTGTAGCTGGAAATGAGTAGAACTCTCCAGAAATAACTACCATTTATTATAAATTACTAATATTTGTTTAAAAAAAACACTTAAATTGTAGGAATGCATCATATGGCCTTTAATTTAACAAATACACCTCTGGAGTATACATATGAGTATAATTGTATTCATGTTTTCCAATAAAGTCAGCTGTTCTGACTGTGTCTGAGGTAGATTAATCATTACAATTACAAGAAGAAAGTAGGAAGATTACTTATTAGTGCTCATTTGCTGGATATAGTTGTAGTGGCATGCATAAACCTTGTCATCTACAAATATGTATTTTAATAAAAAAAATAAATTTAAGTAAAAGTGAACACACACATGGAATGCCTGTACATACAGCAAATCAGACAGCAGTTACTGATAAATGTTGCACTCCCTTTATTATACTTAGTTACTTGGGCTTATTTATCAATACTAGGCAAATTTGCCCCAAGCAGTAATCCATAGAAGTCAAAGTGTGATTATTTTTTTTTAGCCAATTACAGGTAGGTTGCTTTGGATTACTGCCCAGGTGCAAACAATAGGAACTGAAAATATTCTAAATTATTTTAAAGGAAAACTATACCCCCAAAATGAATACTTAACCAACAGATAGTTTATATTATGTTAAGTGACCCATTAAAGGATCTCACCAAACTGGAATATATCAATAAATATTGTCCTTGTAGATCCTTTCCCTTGATCCACTATAATGGGCTGTGTGCTCCCTCAGAGATCACATGACCAGAAATAATGCAGCTCTAACAGGAAGTAGTATGGAAGCAAAAGACAGAATTCTGTCCATTCATTGGCTGATGTGACCTAGCATGTACTGTATATGTGCCTTGTCTTGTTTGTGTGCACTGTGAATCCTATGATCCCAGGCGGCGGCCCATAATTCTTAAAATGGCAATTTTCTATTTAGGATTACCCAATGGCACATACTACTAAAAAAGTATATTTTTTTCTGAAAATGGTTTATTTAGATGAAACAGGGTTTTACATATGAGCATTATTTCAAAATTTTCTTCCAACAGAGTAGTGCACAATATTAATACTAAGGGGTGGTATTGATATAACATCACATATAACATCACATTAAAATCAATTTAAAACTTGGCTGGCCAGCCTACCAACATTCACAACCACATATAATTACATAAATATATTATCTTACTTTAGACCATAAGTACACTGTTTTGTAGGAGGTAAAAAATAAAAAATCCCAACAAAAAATGTCTAATGTAAAAATTAAGTAAAAAATCAGATTTCAATTAAAAAACAATAAAAAACAACAAAGTAAAGTCACTTGTATTAATTAATCCTCCTGAAGGAGAGAGATGTTGTATTTTCTATGCAGGTTCTACTATAATTATCCTGGTGGGATTAATGAGAAGAAAAGTGTTCTTAAAGCAACAGTAACACCAAAAAATGAAAGTGTATAAAAGTAACTAAAATATAATGTGCTGCTGCCCTGCACTGGTAAAAGTTGTGTGTTTACTTCAGAAAGTCTACTATAATTTATATAAATAAGCTGCTATGGAGGCAGTCATTCAAAGGAGAAAAGGCACAGGCACATACAGTAGCAGATAACAGATAAAACACTATTGTATTCTACAGAACTTATCTGTTATCTGCTATATAACCTGTGCCTTTTCTCCTTTTTTCCAGCTTCAATGGCTGCCCCCGTGGCTACACAGCAGCTTATTATATAAATTATAGTAGTGTTACTGTAGCAAACACACCAGTTTTACCAGTGCTGGGCAACAGTGCATTATATTTTTATTACTTGAAAGCTCTTTCATTTTTTGGTGTTACTGTTCCTTTAATTTGCAGAGTTATCTCCTTTTATATATTCAAGCGAGATTTATGTACATCAATGTCATTTATAATGTTCAATTTTGATCATTCGTGCTGCTGTATGTCAGGCAATATTACCACAGTCTCTAGCGGCCAATATAATTGCCCATGTTAATATGTTAGCTGATGTTACTTAGGCGATCGTTTCCACCACCACAATGTCAAACTACTTCCAGCATACACCAGCGACTGATATGGGGCGTCCTGCATATTAGCCATACACATCATTACGTTCATAAAACTCCTTTTTTTTGAAAATGACCATTTCCCTGCAAACTGGAGGCTACATCACTCTAGGGCCAACACAGACTTGAATAAATCACACTCCAAAGTCCATATTGTGTTGCCAAAAGCTCATGAACTGTACTTTTCTATAATTACCGCCTGCCCCAAGTAGGTGTTCATTTTTGCACAGACTAATGCGATATTGATATTTAGCGCATCTAAGTGTTTGTGAATCATACGGTAGTATTATTAGTATTAGTTAGTTATCATACGTTAATCATATGTTAGTATTATTTCTGCACAAGAATTAATGCAATGCGGTTAAATTAATGCATTAGTTTAATAATAAGCATTATTGCACCTTAGTGAATCAACCCTATGGTGGCTTGCATCTTTGCACAATGCCCCACCATCAGTAATGATACTTCTGATTGGGCTAATAACAAATACAACAGGGGAAAAATAATTTACATGTAGAGAATAGCAAAAAACAGCATATCAGGTTCAATAAATACGATTCACATTTGATATAACTGTCCCTTTAAAGCAGACTACCTGTTTTTATTTTCACAGTAACCGAGAAAGCATTTCTTTCACTTCTGAAATTCACATTGTCAAATTCCTAATCAAGCAGAGCTGATTTTCTTTTCTCAAGTGGAAAGCATAATTGTGCTATACACATTAATCAAGTTTTAGTGGAACTGTAACAATCTGCTGGATCCTTGCCAGTTCCTAATTTGCATGTGTAAACATTTCATTTCAATGGCAAACCCAATAAAGCTGCTTTGAATGTTTGGCTTATTACAACTGAAATGTAAAGTAAATGTAAAGGGAAAAAGCATAACTTCACTGTGCATTTAACAATAATACACATCTTTTAAATTCTAGTTAATATACTAACATATTGTAAAGTCCCACTACATGCCAGATGTTAATACAAGTAAAATAAATATATTACATAATAATGGAACAATTAAAAAAAATACAGACAAGCTAAATCACTAAGCAAACTGCTTAACTCTTTACTGGCCAACATACCAGACAAATGTAAGTGCTAGTATTGTTTGTAGCATGGATACAATATTCCAGGAGAACTCGACACTCCAATCAACTTGTGTGAAGAAAAAATAGGCGTCTCAGTTCCCTAAAATGACTTGCGATACCCATGTTACAAATACACTAAAGCACAAGGAAACACCAACTCAACAAAGAGTGCATATCACGGTGTTGTGTACAACATTTTCTCACTGTAAGGTTAATGGCACACAATTCGATACAAGCAGATCCCTGCCCCTCTGGCTAAAGGCACAAAAGGCTATTTGTGCGTTGTTTCTCTGACTGCACTTTTTATCCACCTGCACTTCGATGCAGGTGGAAAATAAGCAAACCCAAACTGATCCACACAGGTTTTCCACTTGCACTTAGTGCACTGACAGGCACTACATCTTCCACCATTCCCAGAAGGCAGATAGCTGTGTCCACTGCCCTGGCCATATCCAATGGTGCCACTAGAGTATTCATCACTTCAGACCACAGACTGTGAATTACATCTCAGGCATTGGTCATCCTGTGACCTACCATCTCTCTTTATAGTTTATAGAGGTATTGGCACTGTATGATCCTGTCCTGAAGGGAAATGAGAAAGTTGTAGCTCTTAAGTAAGGCCATTCGAGTCCAATGCTTTGGGCCCTGAAACCAGTTTCTTCATGGGGGTTTGTAGGTTGATGAATAAGTAATGGAAGTTATTATTGGCTGCTTTGTTTGGTATAAAACTGGACTGGTTCAGGTTCACAAGGTCTTTCACCACCCATTCCAGTCTAGTTTCCAAAATCTTAGCAAGGATTTTAGCAGTGGCGTGACGTCACTTCTGGTCGGAATCGGGTGGAACACATGCTAGAACCCATCTTAGCAGGGACCCGGCAAACCCATTACTCTAAAGTTCCACCTCAGCCTGGGCTGAACTGCACTGCTAAGTGTCTTTTAATGCACTCAATACACTATAATAATACTGCAAAAAAATTTTTACTTTTCATGATAAAACAAATTACACTATGGACGCTGCCCCTGCTGTTTAATTGCTTTTATAGAAGAGGAGTTTTGACACCGTCTAGAAAGGATTGATCTGATATGCTTCTCAATTGCTAGGGGTCTGTAAGTACGCTTTTTTGCTATACAATCAAGAATCAGCAGATTTCACCCGAATTCCCTTGCAAGCTTTGTGTGCTGAAAAATTTATGAACAGCTTATATATATCTCTATCTATCTATCTATCATCAATATATATATATATATATATATATAGCAGGTTTATAGAAAGCACTCACGGCATCAGAATATAAAGTAAAAAAGTTTTTTCGTTTATTCAATCATCGCATCAACGCGTTTCGATCCTAACAGGATCGTCATCACCTGATGACGATCCTGTTAGGATCGAAACGCGTTGATGCGATGATTGAATAAACGAAAAAACTTTTTTACTTTATATTCTGATGCCGTGAGTGCTTTCTATAAACCTGCTGTCTATTTATTTGGTCAGCACCCGGCGAGTGCCTCTGGAGCGGTGAGTGCCGATTTCTGCTTGGATTATATATATATATATATATATATATAGAGAGAGAGAGAGAGAGAGAGAGACTTATATAAACAAATCATTTTTATTAAAGAGGAGACTATTTAATAAAAATAATTTGTTTATATAAGTCCTGTGAGTGCTGACCCTCTCTCAAGCACCATATATATATAGATATATATATATAAACCTAGAGATTCAAGACAAGAGTAGCGCTACCACATTCAAGCTGGAGGTAGTTCCAGGGTTCTCTCTGTGGGGCCTGTTAATATGCAAAGCAGACTCCCACATTACAATAATGCTAAGAGCCTGAAATGATGCAATACACATAATTGCCTTTCTTTTGAGGTAAATTCAATGCTGTGCTTGACTGCAATTACGTTGGAAATTTAGAGACTGGAGGAACCTGCATTGTGGGTTAAAAACATGGAGATTTGCATCCAAAATGTGGAAAATTTGATAACTTAGGTAACATTAAGTATTAGGTACAGTCGTTTTACAGAGGAAAACGCAAATCCATTATAAATAAGGGATGATATTTCCTAGGGCTCAGTAGTTTATAAAATAATATAATATAATTGATATAGAGCTTTATATAGAGCTTGCTATAGAGATGCTTTAAAATCTCACACAAAGACCTATTATTTGTACAATGGGGATACCCATAGGAGATTGCTGTACAATTCCATAACAGTACCAGTATCACTTTTGGATTGTTGTTTATTGAATGTAAAAAAGTTATCCCTAAGGTTTTTGTTGGCTCTTTGGCAGCTATATAGATAACAAATCAAGGTATACATACAGAATTGCTTGAAATATTACAGTGTGTGTGAAAACAAATCATTGATATACTAGGTAGAGTAACACCTGCATGTCTGGGCTAGACAACCCAAAATTAAATAAACAAGATATAGAGAATGTCACCCTTTTTTTTTTGCTTTGGTAGAGATATTTTTCATCTATTACTTGAAACCTCATTCATACATGATGTGTTTGAATCAAATATACTGTACTTCAGATGAAAGACCATATTTTCACTAAAAATAAAGATGTGCTATACTGATGCCTAGAACAAAAGAACCAATTCTAGGAAAAGGAAAAAAGTTATTTCTAGCATATTGCACAATATACTGCGCACTGCTCTATGAGGCAGTGTGGTCTTATACCATATGGCCCTATGTGTATTTATATTTATTCATTCAATTTATTATAACAAGTGTCCTGCCTGTGTGTACTGTTCTACATTGTAGGATTATACAGTACTGCATATTCTTGTAGCTCTTCATAAATAAAGTTATACATACATACATACACACATAGGTAATGCCAAAATAATGGTGTAGCTGGTATGTTTTTAGGTATCTAAAAAATTGCCCACTACACTCTCTGGTTCTTAAAAGTGGATTGTCAAAACGTTAATTATAGATGCAAGAGCATTAACATGGGAATCCTGCTTACCAACACAAGTCATCTTGATGGTATCTTGCTATTATCTGATATACATAGTGGATTTCTTTTGTATTTACTGGGTCACTGACAGTACCGGGCCAAGTTGGCAGGGCGCCCTAGGCAACCTCCTTGTCCCATCCCTTCCCCCCATGCGCACATGTGTGAATAAGCACACTTGGGCGTGCACACTGGGGGGTGACAATGTAACTGTCGTGATTGTTGGTGGTGCTGAAGACAGGGAGGGAGGTAGTCCATGGAGGGGGAAAATGGGCTTGGAACTAGGGGAAGGCAAAAGAACAAATATGTGCCTAATGCCCCCCCACCATTGTGCCCTAGGCATGTGTCTCTGTTGCCTACCCCTAGTTCTGGCCCTGGTCACTGAAATTAGAAAACTGGAAAAGTTTTGTTGAGCGATGTCATTGTAAGATGGAATGGATAAAAATACTTGAGAAATTCTTGGCACTGTAAGGGATATTGGGATGGCGAAGTTGTTGGATTAGCTCACATGACTGGCTGTATCAGACATCAAAGCCTGTAGCTGTAGGATTGGAATATGAAAACAATACCAGTAATATTTAATTGTTCTTGAGGAGCAATATAATGTGATGAGTGGAACGCACTAGGTAAATATGATAAAAGTAAATATAAAAGTGTTTGTGTTTGGGGGGTATATTCTTCTATTAATCGAGAACATTTGCACAGATTCAGATAACAGGCCTTCCATGTACTGTATATGGGAGCTCAGTTGCAAATAAGAAAGGCTGGCAGTCTGGGGCAATTTTTAATTATGGTGAATCTTAATTACACATGAATGGAGTAGCAGAACTGCCAACACACTTAATTAATATACATATTAAATGCTGTTGTATGACAACTTCATATTAATGAGAATACAATTAGAAGTTTTGTTATAATAATAAGTAATAGAACACCTAGTTAACAGTCACCATAATATTATCTCGCTTAATGCAGGTGACAGGAAAAAAAACAGTGGGTCATTAAAAACCCTAAACTTCTATTATTACTAAAAATCATTACTTCAAGACATTGATTGGGACATTATTTTATCTGTTAAAAGTACAGAACACAAAGGGACTTATTTATTTATTTTCGACTTTGTGAATTCGAGTTTGGTTTATTTATTAATAAGGATATAAATGTATTGAATATCTAAATTTTTTTTTAGTTTACAAGCTCTAAAAACTCGAAAAATTTGAGTTTGAGAATACGGCTTAACTTTGCCTTTGCCTCTGATTTTATATGGCGAACTTTTACATTCAAGTTTTTGGGTTTTTGCATTTAAATAAATGCAAGACATTTAGTTTTTTAAACCACAACTTGAATTCAAGTTTTTTAAGCACCAAAAAACTCATATAGTAAAAAAAAATCAAACTCGACCCATATTTCTTATATAAAGTAATTGAAAATTAAGGACCATCGTACATAGTTAATCTCAAAACTAAGAAAGTTCATAGTAAAATAGAAGAAAGCATTTAAAATCAACAAGTTGATCAATAACTAGGGGGAGGGCATTGAAAGTGTTTGTATCGGCCTGCTGAAGACAGAAATGTATGCAAAATAACTGAATCTATCTGGGATGGGTCATCCTTGTACACGTTTTGATAAACTGGCAAACTGAAGAGCTAAGTGGCATATGAGATTCAGTGATGATAAAGGAAAGGTTATGAGATTTGGGATTTTGAAAAATATGCATGTATACTACTGTATGTATCCCGATAATAGCCCAAAGAGACACTTCTTTGATAGCGAAGGACCTAGGAGTACTTGTAGTAACATATGGAAACAAGATACTGTCCTATATTAAAAAGAGCACAGACTCATAGAAGGGGCAGAATTACCCTCTCCTTCCATGAATCTGTGCTCTTTGTAATTTAGAATAATACCCTCTGGCAATAGTGATGATAACTTCTTTATAAACCACTAGTAAGGCCCCAGCTAGAAAATGCATTATTAAAATAAAAAGAGTCCAAAGAAGATAAAGTAATGGCTAGAAATGGCAACGGAGACTCTCAGTCAGCCAAGTTGTGATTGTCCTGATTGGAAAGTTAAATATGATCACTATGGATATAGATAGACAGACAGGCAGATAGCTGTTACTTTGATCCTCTGGATCAACTACAATTTAGATTTTCTAGACCAAAAGTTTAAAGCAGTGATCCCCAACCAGTGGCTCATGAGCAACATGTTGCTCCCCAACCCCTTGGATGTTGCTCCCAGGGGCCACAGAGCAGGTGCTTATTTTTGAATTCCTGGCTTTGAGACAAGTTTTGGTTGCATAAAAACCCAATGTAAAGCCAAACAGAGCCTTCTATAGGCTGCCAGTCCACATAGGGCTACCATATAATCAATTATAGCTTATTTGCACCCCCTAAGAATTTTTTCCATGCTTGTGTTGCTCCCCAACACTTTTTCCATTTGAATGTGGCTCACGGGTATAAAAGGTTGGGGATCCCTGGTTTAAAGGAACAGTAACATCAAAAAATGAAAATGTATTGAAGTAATTAAAATATTATGTACTATTTGCCCTGCATTAGTAACACTACTATACGTTATATAGACTTTATATAAACAAATCTGCTCTATAGCCATGGGAGTAGCTATTCAAATTGAAATAAGTTACTTAGCAGATAACAGATAAGGTCTGTGAGACAGCAATGTATTATACAGAACTTATCTGTTCTCTGGTATGTTACCTATGCTTTTTCTTCTTTTTTTTCCAGATTGAATGGCTGTCCCTTGTGAGAAATGGTAGTGTAATGTTTTATCTTCATATATGCAAAAGTGGGACAATCAGAGTCCACAGAAAAAAGTACGAAGTTACCGAGGCACATGTTAAAATTCGAATGGGGTTATGTAATAAAAGGCACTGAGTTTGCCCAGGAATAGTAACCCATAACATCCCATTAGCAGGTAGAATTTATTGGTCACCTGTTTAAAAACAAACATCTTTTTGGTTGCTATGGGTTATTGCTCCTGGGCAAACTTAAGCCTTTTATTACATATGGGGGAAAATATTCAAATATATAAAACACACCTTTAATAAATAAAGTGTCAATCGCAATACTACAAATAAAATCATAACACGTGTCATCCTTGGTGTGAGATTAGCATTGGGCACACCACAAAAGCCATCAGATTAGCAATAGATGGGTTATGAAAGATCCATGTATATGACTGTTGACTTTGTACAAGACACAAAAGCAACTTTTCATTCTCACTTTGTAAATTATTGTACTGTGCCTTTAGGGGGTGAATATGCCTGATATTTCTACAAGAATCATTTGAATTTAAAACCCATTATTGACAAAGAAATTGAGTCTTGTAAAACTTTTCATAAAGCAAAATCTTGCAGCTTATCTATTCATGTCTCGTAGTGTACCTTTTCAGAACAGTGTTGGTATTATATCTAATAACAGTACAAGACGCCTTTGAAGATGAATCTCATGCCTAGATTTGCCACATCACTGGCTATGTACTCATTTCATCACAGGTTTGTAACAATATTGCTGCCTGCATTTATTATTAAAATATCAATTCCACAATCATCCTATAGCTCCAGCGATATGAAGGTTATTTGAAACAACCATTGATTCTATTACATTCCCTATCATCCCCACAAAACATTTTTAGCCAATTTTTCCCAAAAACTAAGTTTTTCATGTTTGTCCATGGATCAAATATTTTTCAATCGTTTTTGCTTGTTTTTTTTTTCATGTGTAATTAATATTGGTACAGCTACCAACTTCCACTTTGGTTTGCTAGTTTAATCCAATTGGTGCGGGCTGGTCCAAGAAATGATGTAAGGGATCACATTCAAAATTATGTAGTGGAGAATGGCATTATGAGCAGTAATCAGCATGGCTTTATGAAGGACAGGTCATGTCAGACCAATTTAATTGCTTTTTATGATGAGGTAAGTAAGAAGCTGGACAGTGGGGATGCAGTAGATATAATCTATTTGGATTTTGCCAAAGCATTTGATACCGTTCCCCACAAACGACTGCTTTCTAAGCTAAGGTCTATTGGTCTTAGTGAAGTCGTTTGCACATGGATAGAAAACTGGCTACAGGATCGGGTACAGAGGGTGGTTGTTAATGGCACATTCTCTACTTGGAGTAAGGTTCTCAGTGGGGTCCCTCAGGGTTCTGTACTGGGTCCACTTTTGTTTAATTTGTTCATAAATGACTTAGGGGAGGGTATTATGAGTAATGTATCAGTGTTTGCAGATGACACAAAACTCTGCAGACCAGTCAATTCTATCCAGGATGTGACATCCCTGCAGCAGGATCTTGACCAACTGGCAATCTGGGCAGCTAAGTGGCAGATGAGATTTAATGTGGATAAATGTAAGGTCATGCACCTGGGATGTAAAAATATGCAAGCCCCGTATAACCTTAATGGGACTGCACTAGGCAAATCCATAATGGAGAAGGATCTTGGAGTCCTTGTAGATAATAAACTTGGCTGTAGCAAGCAATGCCAGGCAGCAGCTGCAAGGGCAAACAAGGTTCTGAGCTGTATTAAAAGGGGTATAGATTCACGGGAGGAGGGGGTTATTCTTCCCCTTTACAGAGCACTGGTAAGGCCCCATCTAGAATATGCTGTTCAGTTTTGGTCTCCAGTGCTCAAACGGGACATTATTGAGCTAGAGAGGGTCCAGAGAAGGGCAACTAAGCTGGTAAAGGGTATGGAAAGTCTCGGTTATGAAGAAAGACTGGCCAAGTTGGGTCTGTTTACACTGGAGAAGAGGCGCTTAAGAGGTGACATGATAACTATGTATAAATATATAAGGGGATCATATAATAACCTCTCTAATGTTTTATTTACCAGTAGGTCCTTCCAACGGACACGAGGGCACCCACTCCGTTTAGAAGAAGGGAGGTTCCATTTAAATATTCGGAAAGGATTTTTTACAGTGAGAGCTGTGAAGTTGTGGAATTCCCTCCCCGAATCAGTCGTACTGGCTGATACATTATATAGCTTTAAGAAGGGGCTGGATGGATTCTTAGCAAGTGAGGGAATACAGGGTTATGGGAGATAGCTCTTAGTACAAGTTGATACAGGGACTGGTCCGATTGCCATCTTGGAGTCAGGAAGGAATTTTTTCCCCTCTGAGGCAAATTAGAGAGGCTTCAGATGGGGTTTTTTGCCTTCCTCTGGATCAACTTGTAGTTAGGCAGGTTAGGTATAGGCATTATGGTTGAACTTGATGGACGTATGTCTTTTTTCAACCCAACTTACTATGTTACTATGTTACTATGTAATTATGTGTGATGTGTGATTAGAGTAATTGCCTTACCACAAGAGAACATTTTTATTTTGTCTTTTGTTCCTTTGTAATATTAATATATCCAGTGATTGTAAACATTAAATTAATTTTTCATCACATACATTGGGATGGTATATGGCCACTCTAAAACTGAGCTTGTTTATTAGGAAAGAACATACATAGGGACTGATCTCAGCCTGTAGAAAGCACATTGGGGCTAATTCTTGGCCTGCGCTTTTCCACTGGCCAAGATCAGCCCCATGTGGCATTACCCTTACATGGACGCTTTCTTCTTTTTTAAAGGACATGTAAACCCCACACACAAAAATTTAATCGGTGAACAGCCTCTTTGAAATCTTTCAATACCTGCCACTCTGGTTGTCCAGAGGTTAATAGTAAGGCTGCAGCATCCCCTTAATCACTTAGATTTCCTTCTCCTCCTGTAACCCACTTGGCCCCTCCCTCAGGAATTTGCTTTGGCTGTTGGCTTGTGGGCATGCTCAGTTGTTCTAAGCTCAGATTACTAAACATGCCCCCCAGTCTAGCAGCCAGTAAAGAGATGGCATTGCTGGTTCCCATAGAAACTCAGCTCTAGCTGTCTGCTCCAGTTTTTTTCTGCTGAGCTCAGCTTTACCATTACAGAGCTCAAACAAAGCAGAACTTTTATCAGAGACAGTTGTACATGCGTGAGCCTGTATTCTTGATGAAATGTATGCTGAATAAGGGTCTGTGTGTGCGTGTATGCTGTTTGCAGATTTAAATGTATCTGATTATGTATCAGAGGAGAAATGGCCCCAGGTGAAAGCTGCTATTTGCTTTAGGAAAATGTGATGGTGCTGGCAAGCGGAGGGGATATATGCAGTACAAATAATGCCATTTTGGTGGGGGAGACGTGCCCAACTGATATACATTGTAGGCAAATGGAGGCTTTACATGTCCTTTAAGATATTTGTAAAACTGTCATAGATGATCAATTAAAAACCCAAGAAATATAAGGACATAATGTAAAACAATTCAGAGATAAGCAAAGATAAGCTTTGGGTTTTACAGTATGTTTTCTTGGATTAAATTGTAGAATTATCTTAATTATCACCAGGTACAAGAACATTTGTGTAAATTAGCACTGTACTTGGATACAAATAATTAGGATACATTGTTATGGGAGATTAAAAAGGGTTTTATATTGTCATGGGGTGAAATGCATGTCTTCTGCTGTAATGTAACCACAGTGCTGCGTACATAAGTAGTACTTTATAAATAAAGATTTACATACATACATTATTTTAAACAAGGTAAACGTTAAAAAACACAGCACTGTGCAAATATTTATTTTTAAAATGCTGCTTTCAATCCTGCCTTCCAAACATGGCATTAGCAGTTTGAATCTTTTTACAATAAAATGTTGGTATCATTAATCTTCTAGTATTTTTAGAGATTAGACAATTCTTATATATCTGTTACCAGAGGCAAAAAAGAAATATGGCATCAGGAGAGTTGTTTCCCTTCATTTTTTTAAATACATAAAATTTACAGTCACACTCAATGCTTCACTAGCTTTTTGTTAATACATATAGTGGTTTAAGAACAATTTGCTACAAGGCATGAACTATAGCAGCTTTTAGTAAACATGTTCTACTAAGTTTTTGTAATATAAGTTATATCTTTTACAATATCTTGTGTCTTTTATAGTTCTATATTGCGTATTGTTAATATCCTTTTCGTTGTATGCAGGACTAGACTGCATGGCTCTCTTTCTCTGATCCATACTTTTCAACATTTCTGACTGTCAAATCGGGACATTTTAGTCTGTACCCTTGACCTATGTATACCATTTCCAGGTAATCTCACATGTATTTTATCCCATAAATTGGATCTGTTCTCTTTAAAAAAAGTGTAAGACATGTCAGACATACATACATGTATTTTGTCCACTGCATTAGGGCTCCACGGCTTTGCACTCAATAATGTAACACTTATAGCAGAAGCAAAAAACGTTTATGCCTATTATTGATGGTACAGGTAAAGGACCCGTTATCCAGAATGCTCGGGACCAAGGGTATTCCAGATAAGGGGTCTTTCCATAATTTTGATCTCCATACCTTAAATCTACTAAAATATCAATAAAATGTTAATTAAACCCAATAGGATTGTTCTGCCCCCAATAAGGATTAATTATATCTTAGTTGGGATCAAGTACAAGGTACTGTTTTATTATTACAGAGAAAAAGGAAATCAGTTTTAAAATTCTGAATTAGTTGATTAAAATGAAGTCTATGGGAGACGTAAATTAAAATCTTCAGCACACCACTTACATACATGTTCTCAAAGGGTGCTTGGCTTCCACAGCCGCTCCCAAGTCTTTTTTTCCATGTATCTTTGCAAAGGGGAAGAAGCACACCAGTGTGTCAGCAATGCCTTTAAATCATTTATTTGCAGAAATGAACAAACAGCATAAGCTTTCGGGGGTGACCCCTTCTCTTGCACCTGAAGAAGGGGTCACCCCCCAAAAGCTTGTGCTGTTTGCTCATTTCTGCAAATAAATGATTTAAAGGCATTTCCAACACACTGGTGTGCTTCTTCCCCTTTGCAAAGGTCTATGGGAGACGGCCTTTCAATAATTCAGAGCTTTCTGGATAACGGGTTTCCGGATAATGGATCCCACACCTGTACAATATATTTAGTACTTTTATATAAGCACTAATATATTACCCAGGCTTTACAGGCTACATCTACATGTTAATATTGGTTACAGTTCCCAGGGGCATTACCAGTATGTTTCTATAATTTGAAAGAAATTTTCAAAATCCAGAAGAAACCTACACATACAAGGAGAGACAATGCAAGGTCCCTTGACAGACCCACAGACACATACTAAATTGTACATATGTCTATGAAGATTTTCATTCATCCAGGTCATGGTATATCTAGTATAAATAAATTTAAAGCAACTGGACTTGTTAAGTAATCATTGAAGACGTTTCACTACTCATCCGAGCAGCTTCTTCAGTTCAACTGACTGGTATGGGAAGTCCTCAGCATATATACTCTCCACTAATCCAATCACAATGGCACTATGTAACTCTTCAGAGAGGTGACATCTGAAACTCACAGAGGTGTGAATGCTGTGGAGTTACTTTGAAAGGATTACCAAAGTATCATGCAACTCTTCAAAGCAGGTGTTACTTGTTAGAGTTGCATGAATGGATGTGTGAAGAGTTCTGAAACTGCCGGGGTACAGATGTTAGAACAGCATTGTATGTAGCAGACAGATGGTGTGTCGAAGTCCCCCGCCTCTGTTAAGGGATGGTTTCTCCACTTTGACATGAATGGCCTCTTTTACACCTCTTTCAAACCAGCGGTCTTCTTTGTCCAAAATTTGGACGTTGCTATTTTCAACAACAACATCAAGTTCACAAGGGAGGATGTCCATGAGAACAAACTTGCTTTTTTGGACTGTTTGATATCCATTCAAGAGGGGGGTATCTTGAAAACAGACGTATACAGGAAACCCACTCATACGGATCAATATCTGTTGTTCGATTCCCACCATCCGCTGGAACACAAACTGGGTGTCATTAGAACTCTACACCACAGGGCGGAAAGTGTAACAACTGATACAGAGTCCAAGGACAAGGAATGTAAACATCTCAGAGGAGCTTGTGGCTACCCAGACTGGGCCTTTGTCAAAACAAGATCAACTAAGCCCAACAGGAACACCAAAAGGAATAACCGTCCTGAGGCAGAGAGAAGGCGCAATATAGTCATCCCGTATGTAGCAGGAGTGTCGGAGAAACTCAGGAGAATTTTCAACAAACACCACATCCCTGTGTTTTTCAAACCTGGCAACACACTGAGACAAAAACTTGTACACCCAAAGGATCCAACACCAAAGGAAAAACAAAGCAATGTTGTATACGCAGTCCAGTGTAGCGAGGAGTGCACAGACCTTTACATTGGTGAGACAAAGCAACTGCTCTCCAAGCGAATGGCTCAGCATAGGAGGGCAAATACTACAGGCCAGGACTCTGCTGTATTTCTACACCTAAAAGACAAGGGACATTCCTTTGAAAATAGCAACGTCCACATTTTGGACAAAGAAGACAGCTGGTTTGAAAGAGGTGTAAAAGAGGCCATTCATGTCAAAGTGGAGAAACCATCCCTTAACAGAGGCGGGGGACTTCGACACCATCTTTCTGCTACATACAATGCTGTTCTAACATCTGTACCCCGGCAGTTTCAGAACTCTTCACACATCCATTCATGCAACTCTAACAAGTAACACCTGCTTTGAAGAGTTGCATGATACTTTGGTAATCCTTTCAAAGTAACTCCACAGCATTCACACCTCTGTGAGTTTCAGATGTCACCTCTCTGAAGAGTTACATAGTGCCATTGTGATTGGATTAGTGGAGAGTATATATGCTGAGGACTTCCCATACCAGTCAGTTGAACTGAAGAAGCTGCTCGGATGAGTAGTGAAATGTCTTCAATGATTACTTAACAAGTCCAGTTGCTTTAAATTTATTTATACTAGATAAATTGTACATAGTGACTTGAGGAACCAATAAGGTTGTAATGATCTCTAAGCATTGGTCCCTAAAATCTCCTAAAGTTTAGAAAGCAAACACCTGCAATTACAGAATCTTTTTTTGACAGAAGCTTATATCTGGCAGATATATCTTGGCTGTTGAAGGCAAACAGGAATGGAAATCTATTTGGCTTAATGTTAAATGTCAATGGTTCTTTAACTGAAACAAATGACAAGGTCCTCTTGTATTTAGTTACTTCTAGGATGGCAAATTTTGCCCCTCTGTGGACTGTGCAACAAATCCGAATGAAAAAAAAAACACCATCTAAAACCCGTCATGTAGAAGTAAATAGCAGATATCCCTTTTACAACTGGAAGATCTTTCTTTGCTTCATGGTATTAGAGGATTTTGGTGCTTTTTTCACATTTCTTCTGCATCTTTTTTTTGTTCATGCTTTTTCTATTCAGTTCTTTTAATAAATGACATTCGTGGAAATTAGTTTAGTTGTGGTTTCAAAAAACTATAAAACCACAAAAATCCACATATTAAAGGGGAACAATCATGAAATAAAAAATTACAGTCTGAAAATCTTAAATAAAACATGGAATTTTCCTTAATATGTTGCTTTTTTTTTTTTTTTTGCACCATCCAAGTGACATTAAATTAGTTTTGCTGTTTTACCTCCCCTCCTTCACTTTCCTACCTTGCCTCTGGCAGCTTGCCTAATTTCTCATTGTCAAGACGTGAGAGACTTTAAAGGTCCTTGAAGGACGAATTACAGCTCTTCTCACTTTTATTTGCTCCTCCCTTGTTCCTGACATCATAAGCAAGTGCCACATGTCTTTGCAGGGCTCTAAAACTGGCTTGTCCTGCAATAGTCTTTTGTGCTGAAGTGTCTTCACAACTGGGAGTGTGCGCACACGCAGGTGAATGAATGCCCATAATTGTGCAGATGCTTCATAAGAGAAGACTTTCATTGCAGGACATTAAAATATTAACAATTTTAGACATTTTTACACTGCTAAAAATGGGCTTTTAGATAGCGACCCTGACTACCTATGCATTTTCTATGCTCTTCCTGTACAGTTAACCCTAGAGTTAGTTGACTATCTAATTCACAAAACGCTGCTGTGCAAAAAAGAAAGCCTGATATAAGCAGTGTAAAATTGCTAATATCTCAGAAACCACTAAGAATAGAGAAAGAAACTCTGAGAACAATAATTAACTTTTTAGGTTTTGGCCCCTTTTACATTACAAGAAGAGACTATCAAAGCTAGGTATGTTTTTCTATGAAGATGAGGTGCCTATGAGGGGACTTGGTCACTTGCTATAAATGCGTTAGAGATAATTATAGAATAAAAGGATTAATTTTTTTTCACATGAATAAAAGACTGAAGAAGCAGTGATGATCGAATTTGTTTTGGCAGGTATGGAATTGCTGAAAAATTACACATTTTTAAATTGCCAAATTTGGCTGGAAAAAAATTTGCGTGAGAAAAAAGTCACATGCGCATCAAAAAAGTTGAGACAAAACAGGTCAGGTCATAAAAGCCGTATTTCCCAAATTTTTGCTGTGAAATTTTCAGGTGAAGCAAAACAGGACAGATTCGCTCATCACTACCAAGAAGCCATTCTTAAAATGGAACAAATACAAATTAACCTACAGCAATGGTATTGCTCCAGAATACTCACAAACTTCTATCGATGCACCATTGAGAGTATTCTGTCCGGCTGTATCACCACCTGGTATGGCAGCTGTAATGCCTTTGACCACAAAGCTCTGCAGAGGGTGGTGAGATCAGCAGAGCGCATCACCAGGACTGAACTGCCGGCCATGCAGGACCTGTACAGACAGCGCTGTAGGAGGAAGATGCAGCGGATCCTCTCTGACCCCAGCCACCCCAGCCACAGACTTTTCATGCTCCTACCATCAGGCAGGCGGTACAGGAGCATCCAGACCCGCACCAGCAGATACAGAGACAGTTTCTACCCACAAGCCATCAGGCTTCTGAACTGCTGACATTCTACCCAAACCAACACACACTCCCCATAACTACTGGACTCTTCCCAGTGTCACTTTAAGCAAAGCCACTTTAAATCCTCACTGCACAATTTCAACTATTGCATTGCATTTTATTATTGTAAATACTTGTACCTTTATTGCACACTTTTATTATATTTAATATTTGTTTTTTTTTTGTTTTTGTTTGTCTATGTAAAGTTGGGAGGAACACGGGTCAAAAAAATTTCATTACAGTAATGATGCTTCATTGTTATTTGTATATGACAATAAACTTAAAACTTGCATAAACATGTTTAAATGTCTAAAAAAAACAAAAAAAGCTCAGTTATGGTATGTGTTCTGGTTTGACATTATTAGTCCTAAACATTTGTATTTTAAAATCTTTTAATTAGATAAAAATGGTTGTCATGTGCCCTATAGTTGGGGTCATTTCTAACGGGGCACAACATTTTTCACTCTGCTTAATCTGTAGCCAATATCAGTACGGGCTTAGAAAACAGGACACCTGAACTACAGTCTTGCCCTAAGGCAAATAGAAATGACTGAATACCCTACACACTGTAGCCCACTGGTCTGGCTAGGTAAACAGTTTGGCATGCTGTAAATTACAAAATAAAAGGAAAAGATTCAGTAGATTAAATAAACAATATTGTTATTACATACTTTGCAGAATGAATACAAGTCAGGATTGTTGAATCTAAGGGATTAAGGGCAGGATGCACTTTAGGAACAGCAAATAATGTTTCTGATTATTAAAGTACTTATATTGTGCTAGTGGCTATGCTTTCGGACTGCTTCACGATTGTGCTTCAATAATTCTGTGCTTTAATCGACAAATTTGTTCAGATAAGATTTGGTAATAGTTTACAATTAATACAAGAACATTTCTTTTGAAAAGATAAGAGGCCTTTCATCGAAGTTAATTACATGTGCTCTAGTGCTAAAGTAAATGTATTGAACCATATTCCATCCTAGCAGAGAATCGCTAAGTACTTACTATAATATACCGTGCAAATACTGTGTGGGTCAGAGATATTTTCAGCCTTCAGTTTTTTTGACTGGAAAATGTATAAATATGCATTAGAAGTACTAAATGTAAATGATCAGTGCTCATTTTAAAAATAAATGGGCTCTGTCACTCTGTGGCTGTAAATAATTGCTATAAAATTGTTGTAAATAAAAATGCCTGATTATAAAAGCAATCCTTGTGATTGCCTTGTGATATTGTCTAAGCATCCAATTCTGTTTCTGTGCAGTCCATTGTGGTCCACTGTACAGAAATCTATGTTATAATTGATGTCATATAACAATGATCAAATTTTTTCACCAGGCATAGATTTGATACGTCAATAAAGCTGCACGCATCAAAAAAGTTGCACGGTAGCCACGTTTTGTGAATGTTTCTACATTTTTGTGAATTTTTCAGCTAAGCAAAACTGGACAAATTCACTCATCACTAATGTCATATATCCCTCTTGGTTTTTTTTTATGAAATGCCTATCTGGGTTTACATGCATTGAAAAGCACTGGCTTATCCCAAGATCAGATTTCTTCTGATTTTTCTGTAATTAAATTATGGATACTGTAAAAGTAAGTTGATTTTTCTACTGCTGTGCTCAGTGGGATATGCAATTAATTAAATTCTATCAACATTAATATTATTAATGCTAGTATGGCCCCTTTCACAGTGCACAGGTGGTGATTCCAAATGGCTTTGTTTCTCAAAACACTTTGCATCATTTCTGCTGTGAATCTATTGCTTCACACTTATTTCTTCTATGCTGTTAGGAAGCAAGATTATTACTGCATATTTAAAGTTGGGACCAAATGGGGCCAGATACACAGTAAATTAAAAATTAGTGATAAGGTGAGACAACAGCTAAATAAAAAGGAAAAACAAAGTTTATGACAACAGGAAGAACAGCCAACATATATAGTCGATGGTAAAGAAATACTGGAAGTAGCGTACAACTTTCTTCCTTAGGGTACATTTATCAGGTACCACGGTGAGTCAGATGGTAACTAGCCTCCCCTACACTTCCCATTGAACCCAAACACTGGATGTAGGAATAGTAACAGGCCCAGCTGGAGAATAGCAGGAGTGCCACAAATACCTGTGCCTTAACCACAGATAGGCATGTTATAGCAGGTACTGGATGTAGAAAGAAGAAGAACAGGCCAGGGTCAGAACCAGAAGATCAACGTCAGAAGTCAAGCTGAAGGATAACCAAAGAGTAGTCAGGAAACAAGCCGAAATCAGAAGTCCAAGGATCAGTAATCAGAAGTTCAGGAACGCTCAGTGTCAGTAAGAGACGATCACCTCGCACTGGAGCTTAGGCCTCAGCATCTATTTCCGCTAGATGCGCATGCGTCCGACACCATGCACTAGTGCGTGAGTATGCACACTGGAACATGGGCTTGCATCGAAACGCATGCGCACGTACCAATGAACACTTACACACGCGAGTACTAATGCGTAGGCAGTTGACAGCGAACTTGGTAGAATATAGATGAGAAACCTAGAAAGATCTCTAAATGTACTGGTGCGTTTATAAAAACTAGAATTGTTCAGCAATGACATTTTGTTTGACTGTTGACTGGGTGCAAAAGCTTAGTAAAAGCTTAAGAAAATTATTGATACCATTTTACTGCTTGTCCAAACGAAGCCAGATAGTCTCCTTGAAACACAAATATTATATTGGACATAATATGAAAAGACCTAATTCATCTATGATGAAAGATAGAAGGGTTGATGAGTGGTAGAGAGGTAATAATTAAATAGGAACAATACTGAAACATACCAATCAAGGCGACTGACATCCAGTGGCAGTATGGTAACAGAGAGATTATAGTACCTTACAATCTATGGATAAGCACACTTCCACAGTACTTCAAAATCACTGCTGGTACATTTCTGTGATTCCTTTATTTCACAGGGTTACCAGCCTTCTATTTATTTAGCACAATCATATCCTTTTATTAGTATTCTGAAAATGTATCTGATCTCAGCAACTCTGTAGTACAGGTATAGGACCCATTATCCAGAATGCTCGGGACCAAGGGTATTCCGGATAAGGGGTCTTTCCATAATTTGGATCTCCATACCTTAAGTCTACTAAAAAATTAATAAAACATTAATTAAACCCAATAGGATTGTTTTGCATCCAATAAGGATTATTTATATCTTAGTTGGGATCAATTACAAGGTTCTGTTTTATTTCTACATAAAAAAAGGAAATCAGTTTTAAAATTCTGAATTATTTGCTTATAATGGAGTCTATGGGAGACGGGCTTTCCGTAATTCGGAGCTTTCTGGATAATGGGTTTCCGGATAAGGGGTCCGATACCTGTATATTAAAATTCAGAAATCTTCATTCATCTTTCATTTAAAGGGATTCTGTCATGATTTTTATGGTGTACTTTTATTTCTACATTACACTGTTTAGCAAATAATTCACTCTACCATTTAACAGCTTATTCTTGAACTAACAAATGTATTTTTTAGCTGTAATATTGTGTGTAGGCAGCCATCTCAGTGCATTGTGCCTGAGCTTCCAGAAAAAGCCTGCACTACACATAAGGGCAAAGACACACGGGGTGCTTAGTAGCCGCGACTTTTTAAAAAGCCACAGTGACTAATCTGCGCAGTGAAAACTCGTGAGTGATTGGTCGCAGGGACTATTATATCCTATGGAAGAAAAGTCCCTACGATTAGTCACCGCAATGGGCTTAGCTAAATGTTGCGGCGACTAATCGCGCCGCGTGTCTTTGCCCCAATAGCCTCTTTCAGATCAGCTATTGTTTCTACTACTCCCATGTAACTGGAGGAGTCATGAGCTGGATTTTTTACTACTTAATGCTATTCTCATATCTACCACTTTTAGCAATACAGGTGTCAGGAAGCTGCTATATTGCTGCCTTCCCATTGTTCTGCTGATCGGCTGCTGGGGGGGGCAATATCACTCCAACTTGCAGCTCAGCTGAAAAGTGTGACTGAAGTTTATCAGCGCACAAGTCACACGGCTGTGGTGCTCTGGGAAATGAAGAATATGGCTAGCCACATGTGAAATTTTAAAATATAAAATATAAAATAATTTGTTTGTAAAAAACCAGATGTCAATGCATAATTTTGCTGCAGAAGCTCAATTAACTGATGCATTTTTTTTTTTTTTTTTTTTTAAACTTCTTTTCCCATGACAGTATTCCTTTAATAACATGGTAACAGCAGCAACAGTGACCTGACAAATTTTGGGGACTGTTGTCTTTAAGCATAGGCTAACATCAGTGAGGTCATGCAGTGATTTTATAACAAATATTGTAATTTAGGTTATAAAATGCCCCAGGAGATCATCTCTTTCATTTTTCCCCCCTCTAAATTATCATAGAAGCACCCTGCTAGTTAACTAAAGAGGTAGAGCCATGAATTTGGAACCAACTTAGACCTGGAAATGGTTTTGTTGTATAATCCAATGTTATTTGCCTTGCCTTTTTCAAAATTTCCCTCATTCATTTGTTCATGCCTGCAGAAAGCAGTTTGCCCCACCATTCCCTTCTTGTTACTTTACTTATTGTTGTAATACCTGTATATCTTTTTATACAGTACTTTGTATGTTATCACAGTGTTACTCAGTGGTGTATATAAATGTTACTGCCCCCAGAGCAAATTTAATTTAGGGCCCCAAAATATTGTCAAGTTGAACTGTTCTACCAATATACAGTATATTTATATAGCTTACTACTTGGGGCTTTACTGGGCCCTCTACAGTCCTGGGCCCACCTGTATGGTCTGCTTCTTCTATGGTTACACCCCTGGGTTTATTTAAGTGACGGGTTTCTTGCATGTGACATGGAGATTACAGAACTACAACACTGGTTGAGTTACTGTATGTTGTGGTGGGTTCAGCAGGCTACAGCTTTGACCTTCCCACTGCAGACTCTTGATGGATTGGGAATTTTTATGCCAGTTGCCCTTCATTCATAGCTATTGGCATAATGTTGTACCATTCCTTAATCAATAGGAATGTAGCCATTTTTACCCAGTTGATTTTGCTGCTATGTTATTTATTCAGACCAAGTGAACAAATTAGGCGCCACAGCTGGTCTGTTTTGGTGCCCTTGGCAGCCAAATTACTTGTGCAAAAGACTGCTCCAACTCAGTCATGAAAACCATTTAGGTTAAAATTCAGGACATTTATCAGCACAATTCTCCCATCCATGGAATATGGACAGGAGTCTCCAACCTGCCATGTTCTGATCTGCTCCAGACGAGGGTCAAACAAATTAAACTTTGTAGAAACCTATTCAATATGGTACATATTTTTTGGTTTTATCTATATACCCAGATATAGATAAAACCACTGCAGTGATTTAGTATTAGATGAATGCCAGTAAATCCGAGTAGAATAGATTTATGACCAAAGCCTTATTTTGGCTAAATTAAAATATGATATGCTTCCTATACCTGTAAACAAATATTTACTATCAAGTGTCCATTCAATAGAGAACATGGCCCCAGATTCAAGGTTTTCCTTTAACAAGTTTATTTCCACTATTTTTAACTTACTGTAGCTTCTGACTAACATTACTTCTTATATGATATTTTTTGCAAAACATTATAAAGGAGTTAGGGGCAACTATAAATTGATTGATGGCTATTAGAGAGTTACAATTATGTGTGGACCACCATCTATATTGCATATATTTTACATTCCTATAAATATTTCATGTTAAAGTAATTTATGTTTAAAAAGCATTTTGTGGTTCCATTGCTATGAATTATTACAGCAATTGCCAGTATCTCCTAAGGTACTTTGCTTCTTAACATAGAACAAATTTACAGTGCTTCCAGTAGACATCTATTATACTTGACATTTGTGAGGAAATATACAGTGCCATTTTTAATCAAGGTGTCTACAGCACCAGTTGGGATAATCGGAGCATAGTTATGATACAAATATGTGTATGTAACATTAAACCTGAAATCTCAGATGCCATGTTATACTATTTATACTGCTGTAAGATCATATAGATTGCTCTTAAACATTAAAATATGGAAATGTTTTTCTTTTTAGGTCGATCATACCTGGAGACAAGAAGAACATTTCAGATGTATTCACTCTGCAGTTTTGATTGATTTGCTACAGAACCACAAAGAGATGTAAATTTGAGGGAGGCCTGTACCCATGGAACTAAGATGCAGCTGCCATTCCATGTGCTTCTGAATTCTCGGTCACATTAAAACATTGGTATCATTAGCTATATGGCTACATTCTGAATGCAGGAACAAGTCGGTAGACCATATTTTTCTTTCTTCAGAGTTCATTTTATCCTCTGTGGGACTTTAATGCATAAAAAACTTTAGTTTACAGAACCACATTGACTGTCGGCCACACCTATCCATGCGCATACAGTATATACATTATATCACCTTGTAATCTGCATCACATTTGAAATGTTGGACAATTTTATCTCTATTTTTGTGCCCTGCTGGGAATATTTTTTTCAAAAATGCTGCAATGCAGAGAAAAAGGAAATGTACAAGTTATTTTACCAACAATAAGTATAATAATAAGTTTTAAGCATGGTAAAATTCAGTTATATTATGGCTAAAATTAAAATTGATTGTTAAAATTGCTATTTTCTAACTTTAACTCATAAAAAGGAAGACCAATTGGAATTTTTTTACAGTAGTACTGTCTCCAACAAATAAAAAGTCATCGTCAAGGGAAATAATGCTATCAAGTACTTGAGCAAAGGCTATTTAGGCCTAAGGAGTTCGGGCTTCACCAAAAAATCTGCCGAAAAATTCACGAAACACATTAAAGTCAATAAGCAACTAAGATTACTACAAATGCATTTAAGTCAATGGGCATTTTTTGTATTAACAACATTTTCGTCTTGGTAACTTTTTTGTCTAATCTTCATTTTTGTCTTGGTGCATTTTTGTCTTGGCGCCTTTTTGTCTTCGCTTTGAATCCATGCCTGGTGAAGAAATTTGCTCATCACTAGTTTGGATCGTTAGCTTGCAATTTATTATTTTCTAGGGGACCCAGATTATGAAATTCTGCCTCGACTGTAGTGATTAGCGATTCTGTCCCATTTCGGTTTGCCGTAAAATGTGTGAGTCTCTCAAAAGATTCGTGAAATGGCGAAAAATTTGTGAAATTGCGAAAATGCTGCACGTCAAATAAATTTGTCGCCCGCGACTATTCTTTTGAAGCGTGACTATTCTTTTGACGCGTGACTATTCTTTTGATGCCTGCGACTATTAATTTTGATACGCGACTATTCTTTTGATGCTCGCGACTATTTGTTTTGACGCACTGCAATTCTTTTGATGCGGGCAACAACTTTTGGATGAGCAGCAAATTTTTCTGCTGCAAATTTTTTCATGTGTTTTGCTAAACTATCCGCCAATGGCGAAACGCGGAAATTCGCCGCAAATCCATGCCTGCCAAAACATTTCACCCATCACTACTCGACTGATGATCCCTGTTAGGTTTACACACACATCTGAAAAAATGTGTTGTATAGTATATACACTGCACACACAGTGTATAGTGCCCAATATCATATAGTGCCTCTTTGGGGTGCTTAATTTGCACTTCCAATGGTCACTGGGAGAGCTTTTCTAAATTCTCCCAGGAAGTTTTGAACATAGTCATTGTCTGCACCATGTTGCATAATGGTTATGGTAACATGGTGTCTGATGCACCATCAACAGGTGCATGATATATCAGAAGATATGGAAGTGAAAAAAACCTTAATTTCCTGTAGTTCCCATTACAAGAGTTGACTGGTACAAATGGAACAATGGAATGCAAACATACAGAACTCCCAGTTTGATTATTCAAATACCCCAAAAGGTAGGTGATTATATGGTTTTTACAATCCTCTTTTAAGATAGACCTGTATTCAAGTGGTGTAGAGTAACACTACGAGGGAGATTTATCAACTTTCATGCTTGTTTTTTTTATTCAAGTTTTTTTAGCTCTTAAAAAACTCGAATTCTAATTATGGTTCAATAACTCAACTCAAATGTCTGGTATTTATTAAAGGAGAAGGAAAGGTAAAAACTAAGTAAGCTTTATCAGAAAGGTCTATGTAAATACATCCATAAGCACTCAAAGATGTACTGAGTCCTCTCACAACACAGAGTTTCTTTTCTTCTTTTGTGTATACATCTGTCAGACTTCCTTCTCTCAGAAAAATCCTTCAGGGCATGGCTCAATCTGCTCAGTTTGCTCCTCTCTCCCCCTCTCTTGTCCTCCTCCCCCTCCCATCTTGACTCTCTCCCCCTCTCAACCATGCTGTGTAATCTGAGCTACCAGCAGCCGGAGCTACAGCACAGAAGCTACTGAGACCACGTTAAAATGGCAGCTGCTATCTTAAACAAACAGAGGGAGCTTCTAGGGCTGTATACTAAGGTATGGTAAAGCATTATGCAAAATAAATATAGAGTTCTAGCTTGCCCTATTGTGACTGATCTGTTGACAGTAACATGCCAAAATGCTTTTCCTTCTCCTTTAAGTGCTATAAACTCAAAAACTCAAATATAAAAATGTACCATCTTAAAGCTTGTGAGTTTCTCAAAGAAGTCAATGGGAGTTGTCCTAGGCAAAGTCAAGTCATATTTTCAACACAGATATTCAAGTTTTTTCTTGAATTTTCTTGAAAATTTGAATTCACAAACTCTTAAATTGATAAACAAGCCCATACATATACAAATTAGAAGTGAAATCAGGGTTGGACTGGGCCGCTGGGACACCGGGAAAATACCCGATGGGCCCCAGCGGCCCAGACCCGACACTATAGCCGCTTCCTCTGTAGAGATGTAGCGAACCTCACAAAAAAAGTTCGCGAACCCGTTCGCGAACTTCCGCCAAAAAGTGCGAACTTTTGCGAACTTTGCGAACCCCATAGACTTCAATGGGAAGGCGAACTTTAAAAACTAGAAAAGCCATTTCTTGCCAGAAAACTGATTTTAAAGTTGTTTAAAGGGTGCCACGACCTGGACAGTGACATGCAGGAGGGGGATCAAGGGCAAAAATTTCTCTGAAAAATACGTTGTTGACACAGCGTTGCGTTTTGTGCTGTAAAGGGCAGAAATCACACTACATTTCTAAACTTGTGTAATAAACTGCTTTAAAACGTCCGGCGTCTACATGCTAATCAAGTTGTGTAACGGTTACAGCCGGTTCACACGCAAAGACAAAACGCCGCAGTAGTGGATACGGAATATATTATTGCTGGTGGAAAAACATCGCTCAGGTGATTTTATTGCAATGCAATGTCACTACTACTATGAACAACAGCAAACAGCACTGGACATGTTAAAGAACAGTAAGTTAAATAAAAAAAAATTAATAATAAAAAAAAGTGATCTCTGGTTGGTGCTGGTGGTGAACTACTAGGAGCAGCACACCAGTCCCCCACAGCTAGACTAATAGCACTGGGCTCTATAAATTACAGTAGCAAAGTAAAAAAACACAAATAAAAAAAATGATGTGAATGTGTGGTTGGTGCTTAGTGCACTACTATGACCAGCACACCTGTCTCCAACACACACAGACGGAGCTGCAGTACACAATGAAAAGAAGAGTAACAGTAATCAGAAAATAAAAGCAGTCCTTACAAGGACTATTGGGTTACAGCAGATGAGATCAGCAGGACAGTTGCCCACAGCAGCTACATACAGAGCAGTAGAAAGTAGATTACTAGTCAGCAAAGCTACCTAAACTGTCCCTCAAACCCCTGCACAGCTCTCTCCCTATGCTAACTCATCAAGCACACACAGGCAGAATGTAAAATGGCTGCTGGGCTTCGGTTTAAATATGGAAGGGTGTGGTCCGGGGGTGGTCCAGGAGGGAGAGCTGCCTGATTGGCTGCTATGTATCTGCTGGCTCTGGGGTGAGAGGTCAAAATTTGGCTCCAGCTAAGGCGAACCCAAAATTGCGAACTTCGCTAAAAGTTCGCGAACTTGCGAACTTGCGAACACCCGATTTTCGTCCGAATTAGTTCTCCGGCGAACAGTTCGCTACATCCCTATTCCTCTGGCCCCCAATGTCCTCCCCTGATGCGTTTCACATACGCACATTCAGGGGAGGACATCGGACAGGGGGGTTAGGGGTGCGCGGCGGGGAGGGGGGGGCGGCCGGAGGAGGCACCTTGGGGGGTGTGGAGCCCCTGGGGCGGCAGCCAGTCTGACCCTGAGTGAAATAGTAGAAAGCACTGATGTGGCAAACTGAAAGTACTTTTATGTGGGAGCAATTGGTGCTCTCCAATCTAATAACTTTTATAAATGCAGTTATAAAAATCGTAGCCTACTGTTGAACGTTCAAGACTAAAAGGTCTCTGTGCCATTCAAAACAGTAACAGCACAAAAAGAGAAACCTATTCATAGAAAAATGAATGACTATATGCAATGGATTTGTTTAAGAAAGGGCCTTTTAATTCACATGACAATGAGACCTAATGTATCTTAATAGTGGAAGAAAAAACTCTTTGTTCTGCTTGCAATCTCCCTGCCACATGATGCCATCTCTTGAGACCTACTTAGTAATTGCTAAATCCTCTTCACTTTGAACTGGGGTTTGGAGCCAAGCCATATGACCCTTTCTAACCTTGCATGGATCGAATCATTTTAATTCTGTCCCTTGGTGATACAGGCAAATTTGACTGCATTGTGATGCTGTACCTCATTTTCCATTTGGCAATTTGCTTTTTCTGAGCTCCTTCCTTTTCACCTTCCATTAAATTATGACCCAGAGGTTCACACACTCTCCTCTGTGGTTTATATATCCTTAGAGTTTTCAAGGATATGCATAGTGACTGCTCTACTAAAGGGCCCCCAAGCTCTACTTTGTAACCTTAGTAAGTTCCTTTAGCACAGAAAATTCTTTGGTGCTCTGATTGAGCTATTACCTCCTCATATGACAGTTACTATGCAATAATAGAAGCTCCATAAAGGCAGTGCAATGTATGGGGACGAGATTAGTGACAGGTTTAGTAAGGTGTAAGAGGTGATGTCAGATTCTGGGGAGGTGGGGCAAGGTAAGCTAGGTAGACAGGAAGAGAAGCACAGTGCCATTCTTCACAGATCCAGAGCAGCATCATACTCACCCACCCTGGGGATTGCTCCAGATCATCAGAGGGCCAATTTACTAAGGGTTTTCTGAGAAAAGTTAGATTTAGATGCAGGGCTTGAAGGTGCCCTTGTCAATTGTCATGCTGCACTAGACAGAAGGGAACACAGAGGCAATGACCTTTTCTGCCACTCCTTTGCAAGGTAGCTTTATGTTTTTTTCTTGTGACAGGTAAAAAAATACCCTTTAAACTTTCACTTTACAGAATGTTTTCACCTGTGGATCAGTGGTACTTATTTGCTTATGTTGTATTAAAAATTGACATAGTAAGTCCTTATGTGTTTATCACCTTTACTGTAAAACCATGTTTTCCTGTTACCTTTTTCTTGTGCTTCCTCCACTTTCATTGTGTAACCCCAATTTCTAGCCATTGCCATGTTCTTCCTGTTGTTTCCCTTAATATACTAAGGGAAATTTCTGATCCTTTTTTTAGGTAATTAATCAACTTAGTTGCCCTGTTCTGGACAGTTTCATGAATTAATTTTTATATACCATGTCTGAAAACCTGAACCAATATTCAAAGTAAGTTCTCAACAATGATCTTTTAAGTGACAGTATAACCACTTCCATTTAATTTCTAATGCCTCTTTTAATGTCTCATCACCTTAATTTAACTGTGCTTTTTAAGTTATGTCCTAGGTAAATTGTCCTCTAAGTGTCATTTATCAAAGGAACTTTGTGCACTAGTCATGTTCACATAAAATATAGAATATATGTTGTTTAGTAAACACAATAATCATTCTATTTTGCACCAGTAGGTTGGTATAATATAGACTTTTTTTTTCCTGTATTGGAGCTTTGTGCTAGATATTAATGGGGATATTGTTCATAAAGGATTTTATAATTTTAAAAGCAGTGCACTTTGATTCACAAGGATCTTGCAAAAGTCATTTACAGCTATTGTTCTGCACTTGTCTAAACTACAATGTACCTTTCACAAAAGGCAAGTTATTGTGTGATATCTATCAATCAGAAAGACTTGCTAACACACACTATTAATATTGTTGTCTAAAATGAATTTGAATTATATCCTTTAGCACTTTTTTGTCATATTTCCACTGGTAAAGTCAAACAGCACTATAATTCAAACACTGAGCTCATACTTCATTTTTAAAATTACCATTCATGTAGTATGTGCATAAATGGCACAGGAAACCATATCCGACCAATGGAGTTGGGTATTTCTAACAATGATTATGGGTGTAGTATACATAATAAGCAATTGGTCATGTATGCTGTCAAATGCAAAAAAAATATGAACTAATATTGGAGAGCAAGTTTGTATGGGATGCAAATAATGTTGTTCAGTTTCCATTTGGAACACCCTTCTCCCCAACCAAAATATGAAATGTTGCATGATGTTATGTGGTGATTTAAAAAAAAAAAAAAAAAATCAAAATGAAGCAGCCTTTTCTACTGTACTCTGTGTAAGTCAGTGGGATCTGTAGATTCTCTAAAGCCACAAAGAGTTTGTTTGATTAATAGCAAATCTTCAGTTTATGCATGTAACAAGACAAAGAAATTCCTTGTTGAAATGCAGTAGTGGAAATCACAGTGCCTGGGAAAATGTTGCCTTTACTGCCGTTTATAGTTTCCAGCAATGCACATTACTTTTCCTGTCAATAACAAATGCTTTATTCCAGTCTCTGAGGATTTCAATGTATGCGCTTCAGATTATCAGCCCATTTGTCTCTTTGCTTGTGAACTTTATTTTTTTTATTTAATTTACCAATTATATCAAACTTTTTTTTGAATTTGAAAGTTTTACCCCTCAATATACACACCAGGAGGGTCCATTTTTCCACTAACAGCAAAATGTGTTGATTCTGTCATGTTTCCAGGCAAGGCAGTGGGATAATGATTTTAATGGAGCTGGAAAATTTTATATAATACTTTGTCTACTGAAACTTTGACGGTAAAAATAGATTTGTAGTTTCCTACAACCTTGATAAGAAATAAAAAAAAGTTTTATTTTACATTTAGGTAGCCATACACATCACAATATACAATATCGCTCATACCTTCCAATAACATTCAGGGCTGAATTGCCAGGCATGGAGGTAGAATTCTACCCCTATCTGATGATTCATTCCTAAATGCTTGCTTTTGCTTGGGCCTGATCAAGATTTTCTGTCCCGTCTGATCGACGAGGCTTTTACAATATCGGTCGCCTCGTCAATCCACCACACATGCAACAAATATCATACAAAATGTTGGTGCGTGTACGCCCAGTTTTAGCAGTGAGGATTTCTTAAGGTTCGATAAATTAAAGGAAGTTAGTGAAAAATAAGGTTAGGTGATACCTTTTATTGGCTAACTGTGTGAGTAAAAATTGCAAGCTTTTGGAGCACCCAGGCTCCTTTGTCCGGCAAAATACAGATGAAAGCTGGAAAGGCACAGCATATATACTGTTAGATCATTGAAACAGGTTCAAGGGCAATAAAAAAGGAAGTCATAGATAACTAGAGATAACTTGTAGAGATAATAAAAGTAATTAGGGAAGGGTTGTAAATAGTTCAGGGGTCTGGATTCAGTCAGATCACATAGTGTGACAGAGATCAAGAAAGAATAGGGTGAGGGTTAACAAGAGAGTGTAGGAAGTAGGAATTGGACAAGAAAAAAAGTGAAGATACAAGATAGGAGTTCATTGGATGGGTAACAAATGGATCTGGATCTTATTCACTTAACATGTCCATATCAGACTGCAATAAATACACTACAAATGGAACCAGTGAAGACAAGATAGTACTAAGTCCAAGATATTTATAAACCATCCAGGGTAAACACTTTAACTTCACTCTGCCAAGGAAGCAAATACTAGTACAATTAGCACATTGTTGTGAGGGGAAGTCAACCTAAGGAGACTTGATATGTAAAATGTCCTTATCTGTGTTTTTCTAGGTGGCAGATCTCTCTAGAGTGTCGGAATGTCTCATCAGTTTGAATTCCCACTACGCTCTTGTTGTGTCCTAAAGTTACCCATTAATATTGTGACCAAAGATCTTTATCTTTGATGCTGTGGTTATTGCTGCAGAAGTGTGCTGCCACTCGGGCATCTGTGTTGCCATGCTTGATGTTAAACCTGTGGGAGTTCATCCATTGGCATAGTGTATGTCCTGTTTCTCCCACAGAGTCCTGTAGTGGGGCATTTCATATACATTATTAGGTATACCCCTTTGTCTGTTTTGCTGGTAAATGAACCTTTTATCTGGTGTTCCTGTAAGTGGTGGGATATTGGTACCGAGTCTACTGCGTGTATGTGTGCACAGGTTTCACACCTTGTTTGCAGGCAGGGAGATGTGCCATTTTCTGCAGGGCCTTGTAGAGAGCTATGCACAATTAATTCTTTTAAATTGGGGGGCTGCCTGTATCCTAGGAGTGGAGGTTCTGTAAATATATTTTGCAGCCTCTTGTCCTTAAGGAATATTGGCTGCAGTTCCATTATGGTTTTGAGTAGGGACTCCAGATGGGGGTTATAGGTAACAACTTGGGGGGTACGGTTATTGTTGTCTGTCTGTTTGTATTTAAGGTGGTTTTCCTTGGGTATGGCAACTGCTCTCTTTATTTGCCTGTCTGTCATGCCAGGGCAATATCCTTGTTGGATGAAGTCCCTCCTGAGTTCAGACAGCCATGTATTTCAATCAGTGGGGTCTGAACAGATACCATTATATCTTATTGCTTGGTAGTAAATGATGGATATCCTTATCTGTTATATGCTTGGGGTGGGAGCTGTCATTTCTGAGGAATGAGCGTCTGTCTGTGGGTTTTCAGTAAATGGATGTTTCCAGGGTATTGTTTTTTATATGAATTGTGGTGTCTAGGAAATTGATTTCTGTTTTGGAGTAGTTGAGTATCAGTGTTATGGTGGGGTGGAAGTAGCTGTAGTTCCTGTGGAAGCATAGGAGGTCCCTTTCACTTGCTGTCCATATTATTAAGATAGCGGAGGTAGAACATAGGTCCCCGTCAGCGGCAGGTAGATATCCTGGCCAAATGAATATGCATTGTGTGTGAGGGTAAACTCCACCATTTGCGGGTTCTGGTGGTATATTATGTTGTTGCAGATTTATCTGGCAAGTCATAATTCCATCATTATGAGGGATGTTTGTGTATAGGGACTCCACATCCATTGTGGCTAAGATGGTTCCCTCTGGCAGGTGTCCTATAGCGGCAAGTTTATTCTGGAGATCTGTGGTGTCTTGCATGTAGCTGGGTGTATTTCTGACCAGAGGCTTCAGGATATTCTCCACCCAACCTGAGATGGAGGAAGTTAGTAAGTTAGCAAAACTTTGTTAAATACCTTGATATACAGTATTTTTAAAACTGTGGCATTTCATTACTTCTTTAAATGTATGAACCACATCTTTGCATACAGTATATTAGATCCAATAGGAACTTGTAGTAAAAGTTGTAAATCAAATAAAGTTCACTATGTAAGAACAAAAATCCACATAATATGCCTCATTAGACATTTAACAGTGTGGACTGTTTTTTATTACATTAACTGCACACTGGTGCAAACTATAGGGCGAATTCACTTACCCTGATGCAGTGTCAAAGTGACAGACTTTTGGCATGATTTTTTCCCACGATGGATCATTTTCCCCAGAATTCATAGTGCGTACAATGTAGGTGTTGAGTTGGATGCAATTGGAACTCTTGCGGTGTATTGCACCAATTTTTTTCTCAGTAGGCCTGGCATCATTATTTGTTTAAGTTTAGTGATGGGTGAAAAGTTTTGCCAGGCATGGATTTGTGGCGAATTTCCGCGTTTCGCCATTGGCAGATTGTTTCGCGAAACGGATGAAAAAATTTGCGACGGAAAAAATTTGCAGCATGTCCAGAAATTGCCGCGGGCATCAAAAGAATTTTTGCGCGTCAAATTAAATAGTCACAGCATCAAAATAAATAGTTGTGGCGACATTTTTTTTTATGCGCGACATTTTCTCCAATTCGCGAATTTTTCGGCAAAGCAAAACAGGACAGATTCGCTCGTCACTACTTATGTTAGTATGTAAGCTTGAAACAAAGGGCAGAAAGGACTGATCACTGTTGAGCACAACTATACGGAAGTGTGCAGAGTTCATTTGGATGCAAGTACCTTTCATGAAAGTGGCTTTAGATTGCACTTCTGGGAAAAGTGCAAATTGCTCACTGTATATGTATGTAACTAGAGGAAAAAAAATAGGACCTTAATCCAATTAGCTTAATTTAGAATTAATTGTATTGAATAACAGTATACTGAATTCTGAATGATCAGTTAGAAATGCACATTTTCATTCTAATTTTATTGATATTTATTTGATCTGATAAACCCAGAAAAAAAAAAAAAATCCCCTAACCTACTATGAGATTTCACATCCTGCGCCACTCATTATTTTGGGGGTCTAGGACTAATTCCTAAAAGAAGGGTAATTGATGAGGGAGTAGAACAATAGGATTCCATGTACTAAAAAGTTTTAGTTTTAGTATTAGCAGAATTTTTACTGCCATTATTATTATTATGATTATTATTTTTATTGCATGTGTATTTGTTTGTTTGTTGGGGGAATGCTGAAAGCAGACTTTATATTGGAGTAAAGACAAGAAAAAAAAAAGTAATGTAATAACACTATCAATTCTATTATTATTTTTATCTGTGTCCATAGTTTGAAGGAACCATCTCGGCTCATATTAATAATTGCAACTAAGAATGGTCCCCAACCCCACTTTTGGATGTTAATTGTAATAATTTTAACATTTTAAAACAATAGGTAGAATATGAATACTGAGCACCTAGCAGTCAGGTATTAGTTTTTTAATTATGTAGTGTTAAATGGTAGTCACTTCAATATGCTTATACAGAGATCAACTATCTATCTTTCTTTGCATTCTCATCTTGTTTTTCAACAGGGTCTGGAAAAGTTCACACTGTAGACCAGCCATGGCAAGCAAATGAAAAATATAGAACACAGAAAATGAAGGAAACCAGAGATTTTATAGGAGCTCAACTGAATGACATGAACAAAGCTTCTGGATGAAAAGAGTGATTTTTACATATGCTTCACCTGTACAAGAAAGAGTGATGTTCATTTGTTGTTAAAAAGTCCAAAATACAGAGAAAGACAAAGAGGGTAATGCTACAAAAGGCAAAATATACCAGTGCAGAGCCTATAAATCGAAAGTGTAAACTGTATTGAATCTTCAGATGTCACATTGTCCGTTGATAAATTGCTTTTTTTTCTTTCCAGTGGTCTGTCCTTTTGCCCTATATATGATTTTGATGTTTTTCAATACTGTGATTTATGTTAACCATTTTGTAAGATCTTTGGTTCTTTATAACTGCTTTATGGATTTAATGTCTGCCCCTTATGTTTTATCTAAGAATTAAGAGGTCCATGATTGATGTGAATACAAATGATTTATTAGTAGTCTAGGAAAGTACCACTCTTCAAGAATGATATGCCTTATCTCTGTTAGAAATTATTGCATAAAGCAGATCAATGCACCTTATAAGCAATTATATTGTCCATAGAGGATCTGACTGTCTAAGAATGAGACACTTACACTAGCTAAACAGAAAAAAACATACTATTGTTATACCAAATACAAATAAAAGCCAAAGTATTGGCCTTATATTGTTAAGATCAATAAAATGAGGCAGGTGATTTATTTGCTCACCAACAGTTTGATAACGTGTAATCTCATGATAGTTTATAAGAAAGTCCTGGTGGAACTAGTTAATATATCCTGCAACTATTGAACATGTTATGATCAAGGACTTTCTGAACTCTGAGAACATATTCTTCTTCCTTCTTTACCCCAAGAACAAAACATAACTGTTCTCCTTTTGGCAGAACAAAAGTTTGTTGATTTTTGTGTTCAATGGTCCTTTTGTGGTTAACAAAGATATTACCTGTCCAACAGCTTTTCTTCATAAAGCCAAATAATCATTTATTTTGGTAATCAACAGTAGCAGCACAAATTGTCACCAGAACACTATTGATGATAAAATAGTACTAGGAATGTGGAAAGACTTTACTTGAGATAAGCTTGTTGAACCTTTTATACATCTGTTGAGTTTCTACATTTCTATGCCAGCCTGATTTTTTTTACACACTTAAGGGTTGTAGATTTTTTTTTCTGGTACTTGTAATTGTAAATGTAGGTTCATTGTCATAGTTCCTTCCTAACACCTAAAAAAAAATTCTAATAAATAATTTTTCAAGGGCTTTCTTTTTTGTGCCAAATTACTAACAAGTGTTTTTATGTCTTAAAGTAGCAAGAATGCTTGTTCCTTTTGGAAATGACTCAGTATGGTCATTTATTAATCTTGGAACTACTTTATGTGATCCATGCCGGACATGACGGAGCTCAGATAGGGTAGTTCCAATATAAACAGCCTTTATGATATTAAAGGAGATCTATACCTTCTATAAAGCTGTCCTACTGCACCCCCTGGTTCTGTATAGTGTGGGTGACCACAACCTTAAACTTTTGATTAAAGTGAACTCCCACTGCTTATCCTACTTTTTCCAGATTTAGGAGTTGGATTTTTGGATTACTTTTAGGGGCACATTTACTAACCCACGAATCCGAATCCGAATTGGAAAAATTCCGATTGGAAAACGAACATTTTGTGACTTTTTCGTATTTTTTGCGATTTTTTCGTATTTTTTGCGATTTTTTCGGCGCCTTTACGACTTTTCGGAAATTGTCGCGACTTTTTCGTTACCAATACGATTTGCGCGGAAAAAAACGAGTTTTTCGTGGCCCAAGAAAAGTCCCCATACTGAAACTTGAATGAATCCGAATCTTTCGTACTCTGCGCGAAGGCTACGAAAAAATCACGACTTTTCGCGCAAGTAGTAACGCTACGAAAAAATCGCCAGATTTTGCGCAACATTCGGAATGGCAACGAAAAAGTCGCGACAATTTTCCGAAAAATCGCCAAATACTGATCATTACGAAAAAAACGCAATCGGACGCTTTTGGTCCGTTCGTGAGTAAGTAAATGTGCCCCATAGTATAGTATAATATAGTATTGTATAGATATATCACATATGTTGTGTTACAATTAACATTCTGCTTTATCTTATAAGATTTATTCATACCCCATCCCTCAGTTTATAAGTTAAAGCAGTATATTAATTGTAACATGATGTGATATATCTTATTAAGTGTACTAGGTGTAATGCAAAACAGGTGGGATAGACCTCTTGAAAACTAAAAGAGAGAATTTGGGAACGTTTGTCTGATATTAATACACAAATAGAGACAAATGTCGCAAGACACTTTCAAACATGTGTGACTGGTGATTTGAATTTTTTTAAGGTACAAGGTATAGAGAGAGTAAATTGAAGCTTTCGTGGAGAGGATCTATTAAAGATGATACAAAAGCAGGAAGTATTTGGGATTTTTACCTTTATGCTATGCGTAATGCTATTACTGGAGTGGTGGACCCAGGGGTATTTGTTTCATTGATGTGAATATAATTTAAATGTTATTTAAAAACAGTATATGCATTGTATTATATACATGATGTAACCATTTCTGCCTTCCTTTTGGTGTTGCTTTTATTTTTTAACTTGGATTTTCCCTTATTCTTATAGGGTATACTGTGTCAAAAATGTGTCCTTACTTGCGCTTATGTTTTTTCTAAGCAATTTCTTGTTGTTTGTGTTTCCTTTAAATAGCCATTTCCTGTTAGACCGATTTAGCCCATGCCACGAAATGCATTGGGCATCATTGGAGATGTCAATTTTAATGTAACTTTCAATAAAGACTTGTTTTATTTTTATTTTTTGTGACCATTGTTGATCCTTTGAGTTCCTTTAAGCCCATACTGTTTGTGATTTATAGATATCACTTCCCAAGCTGAGGGTTGGGGCCTTGAGCACCTGGACCACTTGTTCTACTTGGTGAGTGCTTCTACAGTTGGTCCCTCATGTGCCTTGTATTGTCTTTGGGTATGTGATTAATGTATCTAACACATTAAAAGGAAAAAAAGATATATTGGATGCAACTGTCAAACCAACTTGTGCGTGAAGAGAGAAGGAAGAGATACAGATGCTGAGAAGGAGATAGTGAAGAGTAACTTGATTATTTTAGAAAGAGTACAGAATTTGTAATTGATTATATTGGGAAATGTTCTTATTAAAATACACCATATCCAGTTAGCACTTTAATTACCACAGAAGTATTTTAAATATTTTAGTGTTGTTGTCCATGATGCAAATAGTTTGCAAAAATGGTTTTGCAGAATGTTCTGTTTTTTTGACTAGCAAGACACTTGGGATGTGAAGATTTAGAGCTTCTCGCTTTGAATTATGAACTGGATGTAAAAAAGATAAGACATATTTCACTGTGTGAATATCTCATGAGCAGTGATGAGCAAATCTGTCCCTTTTCATTGAAAAATTCGGAAAACGTACAGAAAATTTGCGAAGTTGTGAAAAATCTGTGAAATGTTTGTCACGTGACTTTTTTGTCATCCTGCATGATTTTTTTACCACAACCGTGCCCATTTTGACACAACCCCGTCCATTTTGACACGACCATGCCCAATTTGACCCAACTGTTTGACGTAACCGTTCCCAATTTGACTGCGGCCAATGGCGAAATGTGGAAATTCACTGCAAATCCATGCATGGTGACAAAATTCGCTCATCACTACTCACGAGTGGCGATAATGAAAGAAACTTGATACTGTAAGCCGGGCTTTCAAAGTAAGAATAATAAGAGAATCATTTTAGCTTGCATTGGCTAGAATAATCTGTGGCATTAGCAACAGCTTATTGGATATTCAAGCAAATGGAACAACAATTATTAAAAATGCTCAAGAAAATGTAAAATTTCTTACTAAGGATAATTATTTGAAATCAATTACATTGAAATATATAGATCTGTTAATATTGCCCTTCTACATCTTTTCTCATGAGCGACCATTTTGTGATGCTCCCTCAGAGACCACCTGACCAGAAATAATGCAGCTCTAACTGTAACAGGAAGAAGTGTGGGGGAAAAATACAGAACTTTGTTCATTAATTGGCTGATGGGGCCTAATATGTATGTGTGGCATTGGCTTGTTTGTGTGCACATTGAATCGTAGGATCCCAGGTGGTGGCCTTGAGCACTTATAATTGCAATTTTGAATTACCCAATGGCCCATACTACTAAAAAGGTATATTTTTATGAAAATGGTTTATTTATGTAGAGACCTACATTATATTGAGGTATAGGGATGTAGCGAACCTCAAAAAAAAGTTCGCGAACGCGTTCGCGAACTTATGCCAAAAAGCGCAAATATTCACGAACTTTGCGAACCCCATAGACTTCAATGGGAAGGCGAACTTTAAAACCTAGAAAAGCCATTTCTGGCCAGAAAACTAATTTTAAAGTTGTTTAAAGGGTGCCATGACCTGGACAGTGGCATGCAGGAGGGGGATCAAGGGCAAAAATTTCTCTAAAAAATACTTTGTTGACACAGCGTTGCGCAAAAACGCAAGCCATTCTAGCGGAAATACGCAGCGTTTTTTGCTATTTTGCGCTAAGCACCATGGAAACGGGATTTGCTGAAAAACGCCATGTGTGGCTTGTGTGGCGTTTTTAGGGCGAGAAAAAATGCAGCGGAAAAACGCCACGCGAATCCAAATTGCGAACATACGCGGAAAGTTTGCGAACTTGCGAACACCCGATGTTCGCGCGAATTAGTTCGCCGGCGAACAGTTCGCTACATCTCTATTGAGGTACAGTTCTCCTTTAACTATCCATTTATAAAGGAGTACCATATTCTACTGAACTGAATGTAGCATTTCTGCAGCTTTGCAAGCTACAACTCTTAGCACACCTTGGACTATTAACTTGCAAATCACAGCTCCCGTAGAGGATTTACAGAAGTGAGGTATCAGCATCCCTTTAACAGAAATAAAACCATGACCATGAATTTTCACCTATGTTGCTTCTCATATTTAATTCACTTAGAATACACATTAATGGGTTTGTCATGATATAGTACATGTAAGCCTAAAAAAACACATAAACACTTTTAACATTAAGATGGGTTCATGACAGCTGATTAAAATTTTTAAAAGCTTAAAAGCAGTGGTTTAGCGGTCGATTTTAGTAACAGCTAGCTTCATAACTGCAACTCTAAAAAGCAATAATTACTTGGAATGAAATACTGTGCCATAAAATCATATATTTATTATCTTAAGAATGAGGACATAATGACACCATTAAAGTCTGTGCCACAAAGTCACATGAAATAATGGGACTTACTTAAATAAAACCTATGTGTAGAATATACATTTAACTTATATTTAATTGCATATAGCACAGCCACTATTAGCACTATTAGATACATACAAATCCAGTCATGTTAGTATTCAGCAAAACTTGGTATACAAAGCAATATTAATAATATATCCAGCTTTAAATTATGGTGTTTTTGGTGTTTGGATAATAAGCCTATGCAGATTGGGGGTAGTTAATAACAGGTGGAAAATGACTTCAAGTATAATAACTCTAGCAACTAAACAGATGTTTATTTCCTAGCAGTAGTCTGTTATCTGCTTCCTTTTGGTTTTGACTGGCTACTAGAACTAGAACAAATGTTGGTCTTATTGTCAGTCTTACAGAACAACCAGCAAATAGTTTCACCCCATACTAAAACATGGATGATTTTGGAAAAATTAGATATTTGTTACTAATTGTTTGAATAATATTAGCATTTTAGAATACAACATTTGGTTTATATTACAAAAAGCTAGACCTGCAAATAAAAAAATCTACTTCCCCACATGGACATATCAATTTTTTTATGTTCTTGCTAAAAGTTATAATCTTCATGTTTCTTTAAAAATAAAAAAGGTTTTAAAAATATTTGCACTTTTTTCACATCTGACTGGAAAAAATTGCCTATTAGCGAGTTCATGTCACATAATTAAAATACCATCAAAATTTATACTGTATAATGTTGAATAATCTATCAAAGTACTAGTAATTTTCATAAACCATGCCAGAAACAGATCTTGTGAATTATCGTATGATCTACCTGTTTCAAGACTATGTTTTTCTTAGAAAAGTAAGAAAATTAGAAAAATAACTGATGCAAAGTCACAGATTACTGCTTCTCGAGTTCTGGAATACTTCATTTAATTTTGAAGGATGGTTTAAACTTTAAAGAGATGGTCTAGGTTAGCCCTGCAACATCTAAAGAATATCACACATGAGATAACAGGCAAATTTAAAACACTAGAAAAGTTTTGGTTACAAAATATGACACCTGATGACCCAGGACCTTCTGATGCACATGTATTGTTGAGAAAAATGTTGTATCAGCTTTCTCCAGTGGCTAGTTAAAATGATTTAATGTGAGCAATTAAACGTTATGTTTCTATAATCTAATCATTGTATCCTTCTGTTGCACTAAGTGCTTGCCCTGTTAAGCTAAAGAAAAAAAAAAAATAAGTTTGGTATCAGAGGCACAGGGTCAGTCAGTTACTTGCTCAAGGACACAGTGTAAAAGTGGTTCATGCTTAAACTCTTAATACCTACCCCCATGCAGTTGTTGTATTCCGAATGCTTTCAAAGCATATCCAAAAAATAAAGATGACCTTTTCATGCATGCTTTCTAAAAACCACAGAGGAGGCACAGTTTGCAGACCATTGAGGAAAAAGAAACATATCACATCCCTTGTGCTCTGGTTACATTAGCAAGTGTTTGCATGTATGTGTGTATGTATGTATGTATGTACCCTTCATGTATATAACACTAATAATTTAATAGAACAGATAGGAAACATACAGTATATAAATATACTTACAGTATATTTACAGTAACATTCAAGCTCAGTGTTAAGACACACAAAAGGAAGGAAGTAACATTGTTTCTCCTAAGTGGCCCATGCAGAAATATTGTCAGTTGGTTATTCTGGAAATAATAGGTAATATCCAGTATGGTCAGATCCAAAGTTAGTATTAATTCAGCAATGTTCAATCATTTATTTTAGTAGGCACTACAGGTTATAGGTGGAGGAAACTGTCAAGCAACGACACATAAGTACATATATATATACTAAAAGCGTCTCTGATATAAATGAATGCTTCAAGGGGTGAAGAACATGCACAGTAGAGGCTAAAACCACCTCTGCAGAACAGTCTTTTGCACTTTGGACACAGCATGGTGTGTAGTAAATGACCCCTCATGAGGGGGGGCATGCACATACGTGACCACCTTTTCATTGTTCCAACTGCATGAGTGATTGAAACAGAAATGCAGCTCCTCTTCACTTCCTTTCAGCACACCAATAGAAATTTCCCATCAGTGCTGATAATCCTCAGTCCACCAGGTTGCAGGATTATTGGTTTGAGCAATTCCCACTACTGGGAAACTGCTAACCAAAATTTGCCATGATTGGGCAGCTTTAATGTTGAGACCATAATGAATAATATGTACAGTTAAGAAAATAAAAAATATGGTTTCTCTACAGCATTTGTCATCTTTTTTTAGCATTAAATGTTATTTTGTTACTAGTTTAGTTACCCATATTTATGGAAACATATGAAGACTTGATAGGACCACATCGATGAAAGTATGCAAACATTACAATATAAAAGATCAATAAGAATTAGTTCTGAATCAAGGTGCATTGAAACTTCAAGGGCTTCATCAATATTCCCCTTAACTGCTTTCTCGCTTTAGAAGCAGCAGCAGCAGAGGATTTAAATATATAATAATGATAAAATAGTTTCTTTTTAGCAGTTTTTACTGCACTAGTTGAATATTCATGTAATATCCTATTAAAGGTCCACAAAGTATGGAGCAAGGAGGGTGTAATTGCTCTAGTAATTAGGGAAGACTTATCACAGATTCTTTTTATGAATCTCTAAAATGCCCCCCTCTCATATACACCTGAATGTACGCACAAAGCTGCAAAATTCTGTCCCTATCAGTGAAATTAAATAATTATGTTTGAACGGCATTAAAAGTAACAAATTCCCTATACCTTATTTGTTCCATTATTGCCCTTCCACATAATGAGGTTTTAGAGGACTATTAAACAAGAGCTGTAGACACAGCAGCAAAGAAAGAGGACTTTACAGCTCCAAATCTGTACACAAAGGGCATTCCAAATACAGCCTGCAGACACAACATCCGTGTGCTGTTCAGAATGAAAAATGCTAAATCATGATTGTTCTGTTATTTAGTTAATCATGGATAAAGTGCATGGTGTTGAAATGTGTGAAAAGCATAAATACTCCTTGAGGCCTGAAAGGGTAAATACAATTATGTATTGTAATGAAACCTCCCAGAGATCTTTTCAGCCAATGGTTCAAAGCACTCAGATATGCTTTCGGAGAGGCATAAACAATGCAAAAACCTATAATTGCAGTGTCAGTCATGGTGTCTATACAGAATACCAAATACAGAATCATACCTCACATGATTTATTTCCGTGGGTCTTTGGCAATCAAGCAAATTTACAAAAAAAATAAATAAATAGAGAATAAGAGAAAAAGAGAAACCGGCAGGAGCACAGTGTCCTCTACTGGGGAAGCTTGCGTTGATTTCTTACCTGAACAGAAAGGAAATCCTCTGACTCTTACTATAGAAACTCAGTGAAAAAAGATCAATCATTGTTACAATAATCCCATTTTTCAAAACACGCATAAAAATAGTAGGAGACAGAACACCATCCTAGAGATATTGCTTCAGTGGCTCCTAACATTTCCTACTTGATTAATGGCTCAATAGCCATCACTTATATAATTCACTAGAAGTGATCTTAAAACGCTTTACTTCCTCATGCATAATGTCATTATTGAAAAGGACCGATTGAACCATTTGTCATACCTAACTAAAAGGGCTGTAAGCAACAAATGTCCTTAATCATTTTCATCACAATCCCGTCACAATACGCGCTATCTGTAATTTTAGCATATGAATGACTTGCTATATAGCAGTGCTCGATAGTAATATTTGAGAATGTGATGATATCAATTCTGCTTTGAGTATGAGGGTAAGGCAGTTTGTCCAGTACTGAAAATTAATATGAAATGTCTTATCGTTTCTTTGGCTGAGATGCATTAACTGTGAGTCCACCAAAAAAACAAAAAAATTAAAAAATATTCAGTGTAGTATTTCTAAATCAAATTGTGTAGATTGAGTGAGAGAGACAGCTGCATTATGGGACATGATTGCAGTCAGAACCAACAGACTCTGAGTCAACATTGGATGTTAAGCCTTTTTATCAAACCCATTTGCAGCACTGAATTCTTGTCATCAAGAAAAACATTTTAACTTCATCCTGTGAAATCTTCTTTTTAGAGCTAAAATACATATTCCCTGAAGTGTAAATGTGCCAGTGTGTGTTTTCCTGACACTACAGTCATCCAACCACCTACTGTATGCCATATAGAAACTTCCATTTACATGTGGAAAAATAGATTAGAAATGGCTATGACACATCAATAATGTGCATAGCTGACTATCTCTGTTCTACTGTAATGATTAAAATTGTACTAGAAAGTCAGGCAGACCACAGCTAATGGAATTTCATCAATCAATACAACAATTTTTTATTTCATTCTAGAATAATATGAACAGTTTCACCTGAATGTAAACTGGCAAAAGTGTCAGAATGGTATATTGGTAACACAAGAAGATATCATCTAAGGTTGCAATAGCAGTACTGCATCTGTGTGTGCATCAGTTAGCAAGTATGACACAATACAATTATCTGGTCAGTTTACAGTAGGAGTGCAGGTGGAATTTTATTAAAATGTTTCGTATACAAAGTAAAAATGGGCATTGAGTATTGCAATTTGGTACAGAAGGCAGGATAGACACAGAACAGAGTGCATACAGAAGTGCAAAGCACCATTAATGAAGGGTGTCAATTTGTGCAACAATGGCATTAGAATTACCACCCAGCCAGTATTTGCCCATCCCACTCAGTAAATCACCAGTTCAGGCCAAAATTACAAATTTTCTGGCAATGTAATTGTCGGTAAATTTGTAATATCATACAAATCCCTCCCCTCCCTGACCCTCTCCGCTAAAGCCTTATAAGATCCGACTATACCCCGCTCGATTCCCAGCCCACTATCCCCCTGCCCGCTCTGCCCATCGTCCCGCCCTTTGACATCATTCCCCCATTCTATGTTTTACCCCCACATACTCCCCCACCCAAAGGCTGGTATTACAAAAAAAAGGTGAGAACCCTAGATGGCATCCATTTTTGCTTGACTGACCCTGCTTGCAAATCAAGCAACAGTTGCTTGATTTGCCAGACATACAGGGGAGTAGCAAGACTGCTTGACAATCATAGAGATAAAATGTTACACTTCATAAACAGAACCTGAGAGGTTTCCTAGATGACTAGCATTTTATCAACCATATTGTGATAATGATATTGCGATACTGTGGGAACAGCAACACATCTTGGTATGATTAAACATTTATAATACCACATTTGTAAAGAGTAAGTATGTCCCCTCACAAGTATTTTATTTGCCTTTAATAGCCACTGAATAAAAACTCACACTGATGTTATAGCCCTTCTGCATGCTGGGCAGTTGAAATGACTGCAGGAAGGCCAGATGGGTCAGCTGCCTCTTTTCCACCTATTTTTCCACCTCTCCCCTTTGATCACCTTTCTGATCTTTAAACCCAATTCATCCAATAAATAGACCACACCAATTTCTGTTGGATAATACTGGCCACAGAAGAATTTATTAACAAATAATGCACTCAAACATTACACCAACATTTGTTTTATATTAACATTTTGTAAATCATACAACATTTTAACCTATATGCAACTTATATTAACACTAACCAATTGTTAAGCTAACCTTATGCCACCGGGCAAGTGGTCCTGGGATTACCATCCTCTGCACTGGTCATCCTTCCATACCCCACATCTTTGATTAACCATTGGCCATAATACACTGACTCAATGATACCACCAAGGGACCCTGTGCCCGAGCTTGCCCACTACAACCCTTTCAAGCTATCATTCCACAGCCTCCAAGGACCACCACTATAAGCTGCGATAGTTAACAGCATTAACAAATCCTAAAACACCTACCCCCAAAACATCCAACCAGGATAACTCCCCACCATACAACCAGCACCCATGCTGTTCCCCCACCATAATTTTGTTATGTACCCATCAGAGTAGGTAGGGGGGGCAATGACTTTTCTTGCCACTCCTGTGGTGTTCCCCCCCACCTAGCCAATGATGTCACTCCACTCCCTCCATGCTGTGTGCCAGCTACACTGACCCTCCTGGCCTAATTTTAACTCCACTATCATTAATATCCCTTTGTTATATCTGTTTCCTCAAGTACAGATCTGGCCTGGGTCTGACCATGCTTTCTGATTCTGCCCTCTGGCTTTCAGCAATACAAGACCCCCTGGATTAGTGATGAGTGACATTTTTCACCAAGTTTAACTGCAAAAAAGCACCCCCAGACAAAATGCAATGGATGCAAAAAAAAAAGTTGCAGTATAACACAGTCAAAAAATGTTGCATGGTAAACTGCGAAAAACCACCCATTGACATCAATGTGTTTTGCCATTTTTGCCATTTCACAAATTTTCCAGCAAAACTGGTTGGTTATACGCTGGTATCTTCTTGTATGAATCCTGCAGCATTAATCACTACAGCCCTGCATCACTACTGAGTGCTCACTAGGGTTCCTGTGGCTCCTGGGTCACTGGCTGTATGATCATGGAAAAAAATATTTTGGCTTACATAATGTAAATGTTCTAATAATATTTTGGAACTTTCTGGATAGTACTGTATTTTTCTTTTTTACCTATTTAAGACTTAATTGAGACTGCTTCATTCATATTCCTTCCTAATAAATAAGCAACAAAACAAAGTCTACATGTTATTATGAGCCTAAGGCCCTACCCTATGATGAAATTCTGTGGCGTTGTTACATACAGTATGCTCTTAAGAGTTTTTTTTCATAATTCACAACAGTTCCTGTACTGCAATAATTTATAATCTAAGGTTACTACTACACTTCACAAATTATAGCCAATTTAGCTTGTGGGATGAAAACAGGACACCAGCAGGAAGCCATCTCAGGTGGGGAGAATATATATTATATTTCAAGATGTGTTACATGTTTTAATTCTGGTATAACACTATTTTTTCTGCAGAAAGCAACTCCTTATAAAAAAAAAATATGAGTTTTTCTCTGTTAATGTGCTGCACCAATCCTCCAAGCCCCACTCTGCTTTCTGATGGCATGTGGCAATGCATGGAGCTATAATCAGAATGCCATGTACAAACTCTTGCACTGTAGGCTGCCTTGCTGGCTATTATTTGTTTCCTGCTTGGCACAATAGGTGTCAAACTTTCACTGCAGTGTCACTTAATGCCTCATTTAATACCTCTGGGAAAATGTATGTGGGGAATAAGAAGTATTTTGAGAATTTCTTTCAGACAAGCTATTCATCTTTTTCCTCTTATACCTTTTTTTTCTTTTTTCAGGTACATTATATATTCTTTTCAATTCTGACTTTTCATCATATGAAAATAAAAACATTTCTATATATAACCAATTACAAATTTGGTACCATTTGTGAAATAAACAAGTTACTTTTCCTTTATCTCCCTATTTGGAAAGACAGCTCTAATACTTATAAGCAAAGTATCGATTCTCACAGAAAAAAAAGAATCACTTAGCACCTATGAATTAATTTGATCATGGAGGGTTTCACTTAAAATTATACTATGAGACTTCTGGATATAAAGGACCTATTTTTGCATTTCCCCCCTGTCTAAGTGATTTGGCAGACTTTATTAGACATCTGGCATAGATACTATGTCATACACCAGTGAGCCAAACTGCTGTCTGATATTACTTATACACTTGACTGGACAACCCTAAACATCAGCATGCCTGTCACCAAATCTATTTTGACAAATAATCAAGCTAAGCATTTTGTTGCTGCATCTTAATGAGGGCAGACACAAGGAAGCATGTTATCAGGTTCTAGATAAAAGATTGTGACAAAACATGTATTGAGAATAATAGAAAAAAGCTGAATGAAAATAGTATATTAAAGCATTACATTAATGTAATATAATATTTTTATCCAAGGTTATCGGAAAGGCTACATGTACTTTTGCACTAGACAAGACCAGCTACACAAACTATATGTTGTACATATAAAAACTCCTAACGTAATCACAAGGGTAAATAACCCAAGCATATTTTTGCTTTTAGTGATTTTTATAAGATTTTTACTTTTTTACCTAGCTATGGTTTGATAATAGGACACCACATTCTAATGTGTACAGCAATTAGAAAACACGCATGTGTTGTAAGGCTTTTCTTCCTGAATAATTCAAAGGTAATCCTTTGTATAGTGTAGCTTACCAGCATTTCAGTATTTACCAATACATTTTTGCAAATTGGTCCATCTATAATAGCACCACATTATTCTGCCATATTATATAAATTATAAATAGCATTCATTCTTTGCCCAAATGCAACGTGTTACATTTATAATATTGAACTGCTTTCACAGGATTATTTTGAGATTGGTAACACATTGTACAATTTAAAATGATCATCACTAGCTATCCACACAGCTCTGCCATCTTTCTAGGCTTAAAGGAGAAAGAAAGGTAAAAACTAAGTAAGCTTTATCAGAAAGGTCTATGTAAATACAGCCATAAGCACTCACAGAAATGCTGCACTGAGTCCTCTATCAAAAAAAACAGGATTTCTTGTCTCCTTTTTTGGGAACATGTTCTTTGGTATCAGACTTCCTCTCTTTTAGGGCTCCTTCAGGTTTGGGGCTTGAGTCTGCTTAGTTCTCTTCTCTCCCCCCCCCCCCTTCCGTCTCCTGCTCACCCCTCCCATAAGAATGCATAAGAACTCACTTTCCCCACCCTTAGGAATGTGTGATCTGAGCTTCCATCGGCCATAACTGCAGCAGGAAGCTACCAAGACCAAGCTAAAATGGCAGCTGCTATCAGAGGGATTGTCTAGGGCTCTTTACTCAGGTATAGTAAAGCTTTCTGCAGAATAAATATAACGTTCTAGGTGGCACTAATGTGGTGAATCTATTAGCAGTAAAATGCCAAAATGACTTTCCTTCTCCTTTAAGGCTACATACCTAGATGTGTACTGTACTAGACTGGGGTATACTTTTTGCTTTCTCTTGCATATGTAATTAAGTTTCTGTTTATCAACTGTTTAAAAGGATTCCGTCATGATTTTTATGGTGTCATTTTTATTACTAAATTACACTGTGTACATTCTACATCATGTAAAATTTTATTTCTGAGCCAATAAATGTATTTTTTTTTAGTTGTAATACTGGTGTGCAGGCAGCCATCAGTGCATTGTGACTGATTCTGAGCTTTTGGAAAGAACCAGCACTTCACAATGCAAGCTATTGTTTTTCCTATTTTCCTAATTTTTGGCTAAGCTACGGGACAGATTCACTCATCACAACTATTAACTAATGCGTTTTGTAAAAAAAAAACATGTCCCTTTAAACATTAAACATCATATAAGCACTGAAAAAGCACCCTATTTCTGGAAGGTGTTTAATAAAAATAAGTGTTTTCTTGTTTTGCAAATAATGCTATTTTTTAAAAATAAAATAACATTTTCCAAAGCAAATTGTCACTTTTTAGAAAGGAAAAACAAAGATAGTGTGCCTTTATCAAAAGAGTGAAATCACTACCTTTTGGCTCTCTGTTTGCAAAATATTTGACAATAAATATAAGACATTATCTGCCACAACAAATAACAACGTTCCCATTCCTCTTTTCAGAAGGTATAATCATTTGGAATCATCCATGCAGCGCAAGCTGCTGAGGAATAATTAATGTTCTGAGTTATACAAAAAGTACATAGTTTAGATATGTGAGTATTAAAGTTAAATTCAGCCACAGTGTTAGCATCTCTAGCACTACATTAACCCAATGCTTCAGTTAAAGGATTTCCCTAGTATTTTAGGATAAAATTAAAGGAAATCTCAGAAAGCAGCTTAAAAGCTGCAATTTATTTTTTTCCAACACAGAAATAATTACCCTGCTAAGTTAGTTGGAAAATTCCTTGAAGAGACTTCAGTATCCCGGCATGACTCACTCTTGATGCAGAGGAACAGTATGACTGCTGAATAGTTGTACATAAAATATATTTATCTTATTATAAATAATACATCTATTTCCCATCTGATTCTGGTAAAACATATCTGCACGTCTACAATCCATTTCCACAAGTATTTATGCACATGCTTTAGGTAAAACATATACCATCCAACCTACTGGAAAAATCAATTCACTCACTTTGTGCCTCGAGTGGCTGGACATAGAATCTACTGTTCACTGTATTTCATCAGCACATAAAGAAAGGTCATTCACACCAGAGCAGAATGCGTCAGGCGATTAAGTAATAGGCATAACTTTTATTTTTTGCACAGTACAATTTCACAGTGAAACTCACAGTTTTGCAAATTTGTGCTAAACTTCTCCATGAGTTTTGTTTTGCCAAAAAAAAAAAAATACATACACTTTATCCTCCCCTCTCCTTCTACATCAAACAATGGGATCTGTGCCTTACTCAGGTATCCTGGTGCCATGTTTCTAATAGATTGGCAACATGGGAACCTTTTTTTTTTTTATGAAAAAGTATAGGAAAAGGGGCTCTCAAACAATTTAGGGCAATGTTTATGCTATTGTCTTAACTGAAATGTAATGTCACCTTCTCATTGATGTCAATGTATTTTTGTGAGATTTAGCCTATTTTCCCTCTGTTTTGCAGAAAGAAGCAAAACTTGCTTGTTTCACTGATCGCTATTAAGGAACATAGAAAAAACTTTACTGCAGTGTTCCTAAGCACTAGGAAAGTATGGAGCTTCATGGTACAGCTTCATGGATCTTCATTGTCAGGCTGGCATACCTATGCTGCTCAGAAAGCACAGTAGAACTTTAATAGCCTAATCCTTTATGAGGCTTACAATACAAAATGTATTAATATTTGATAACAGTGTGTGTCTGTTGCAAAATTTTTTTTAACTCAAATAGTTTCAGCTTGTCTTTTAACTGGGATTCTCCTCTAGCACCATGGCCCATGGGGAGACTAGTGGCCCACGGTTAAATCTCGGCTACAGCGGGTGATTAATCTCCCTGAAATGCCTTCCCATCAGCCATAAAGTGAATCGCTGGTGGGAAGGCCTATGCGTTGCTTCATTTTCCAAAATCGTGAAATTTGCCACCAGTAGTTCACTTTATTGCTGGTAGGTAGACATTTCGTGAAAATTAGTAAACTGCGGTAGCCGAGATTAACCATGGGTGACTAATCTCCCTGTGGGCATTTTCCCTAAAGGAAAGAAGTTAATGGACCAGAATAATTATTTCTAATCCTCAATTTGTCAGTACAGGAATAAAGAACTGTTAGTCAGCTCTTACTGAAATGATTTCACAGGTTAACAAAAAAAAAGTGCTTATGACTATCACACGTACAGGCTGCAGATTGATGTCATGCATTTTTCCTAACTCTGCCCTGATGTACAGATAAGCACTGTGTCCTCTGCACAGCTGCACATTTCAGTGGGAAAAACATGATGGATGGTGATCATTTGCAAGGTGCATTTGCAAACCATAAATACTCATCTTTACCATGTAGCTGGGGCACAAGCAGCCTCTACATATATAGCTACACAGCCAGCACAGTTTGCTCTGTATCTTGAAAAAAGAGCATAATTCCTTCAAAGCTGGATAGCTTTTGTCAGATGTGAAATGCTTATAAGACATTAGTATGCCTTTGTGTGTTTGTATGTATGTATTTATATATATATATATATATATATATATATATAATTATATATATATAGTGCTACATCTATACATTCTCTTATCCAATATTCTTGGGATCTGGAGGGTTTTGGCTAAGGGTCTTTTTCATTTCTCCATACCTTATGGGGCACATTTACTAATCCACGAATCTGAATCCCGAATGGCAAAAATTCGTATTGGAAACGAAAATTTCTGAACTTTTATATTTTTCCCGACTTTTCGTCACAAATTTTTTGTATTGAACGATCGTAAACGCCGGGAAAACCTTTCTGACTTTGATCCTTCAGAGCATGTCTGCATGGGCTTGATCAGTGCACTTGCGCACGAAAGAACGTTCGTTGTGCAACGAACGTTCTTTTGTTCAATGTGAAAATTTCGGTAAAGTGACGAAAAGTCAGGGAAAAATACGAAAAAGTTTTGACGGCGACGAAAAAGTCACAAACATACCGATCATTACGAAAAAAACACATTCGGACGCCTTCGGAGCGTTCGTGGATTAGTAAATGTGCCCCTAAGTCTACTAAAAATCATTCCAACATGAATTAAACCCAATATGTTTTTTTTTGCCACCAATAAGGGTTAATTATATCTTAGTTAGGATCAAGTACAAGGTACTGTTCTATTATTACAGAGAAAAAGAAAATAATTTTGAAATTTAAATAAAAATTATTTTATTAAAATAGAGTATTATTCAGAGCTTTCTGAATAAAGGGTTAACGAATAATGGATCCCATACCTGCTTGTATCTACATCCAAATTAATTAGTTCATTAATTACATTATTTATTTATGAATTAATCCTAAATTAATAGACAAGGACCAATGCAATAATAAAACATAATTAACTATTGACAAACATGTTTTAGTGTTAACTGTTAAAGAGACACAAGAAAAATTGGGTTCCTGACCCACAGAGCTTATAATTTAACTCCGTGGATAACTCACAGACATAAATATCAAGGAACTTGACTTTTTTATTTGGGGAGGCTAAAGATGGACCATACATAGATTTACCTAAATGTAATGTGAGACTTAGTGGATTCACTGCTGGCATAAAAAAGGACCTCCCAATGGAAGCCCTTATTTATTTCTTGGATGGGAAGAATTGCTGCTATAAAAATGCTGTTGTTACCTAAACTACTATATTTGTTTTGTACTATCCCTATTTCAATCCCCTCCAGTTTTCTTTGAAAGATTATTAATTTGTTTTACCAATTTATCTGGAATAGAGTTTCCAAATCTATTCTTCAAAGAAATAAAGATGAAGCAGGTCTTGGAGCTCCAGATCTTAAGGAATACTTCAAAGCCAATATTTTAAATCAAACTATAGACATATTATCCATACAGGCACAAAAAAAAAGGGTAGAAATTGAAACTACTCTTCTGAAACCATTTTCATTGGATAAACTACTATGGTCAGATGCTGAAGGTGTTAAGAATAACCAGAACTCAGATATATATGAAATGCATAACACACCAAGAGAACTTATACAAAATTTTATACAATTAGTACCTAACCCCCTTAAAATTGTCACAGATTTATCCAGAAACTGTTAATACTTGTTGGAGATGTAACAAAGAAACAGGAGATACTGTATGTTACACGTATGTTGGTCCTGTTCTACTACCCAATCCTTCTGGACTTCAGCATTTTCTCTGATATCGAATTACATCTGACAAGATTTTATTTTTATCTCCGGAAGTGGTGTTATTAAACTTTTATGACAAAATTCCTAACAAAGCTCTGGAAATAGTAATTTTTCAATTATCAAATAAAGCCAGGCATTTAATTGCTAGATATTGGAAAAAACAGGAGGTTCAAAACATTTCCCAAGTGGTGAGAGAAATTGGCAGTAATATAGAATATGAAATGGCAATTTCATATTTCAGAAAGAAGATTCATACAGGATGTTTAAAAAATATGGAAGAACATTTCTGGTGTTGATACTCTATAAAAAAGAACTTCCCAACTACCTCTTGCAGTTCCCACTGACTTCCAGGGATACAGTGCAAAAGTGCGAAAGGGCATATTTTTTTCACCCTAAAATGTTTAGGAAGTATTTATTCATGCACTTCTGTGAGGGGTTCTTCATCCATTTGTGTTTGTGATCAGTTAGCTTAAATGTGTTTTAGTTTTATAACGAGAAAGGCAGTGAATACTGACATCCCAGGCACATAATATATAGTGAAATGCAGTTTATACTTACAAAACCAGCACATTATATGCAGTGAGATGCAGTGGGTACAGATGGCAGATATTCAGGCCCTCGCAATATAACACTGGCACTGATGCACAATATGTGCATGTATCCCAGCTATGCAGTCTTATCAGGGCTCCACTGTAACTAACTAGAAATGAACAAAACAGTGACAAAAGTAAGAGAAAAAATAAGTGTAAAAAAAAACCAACTATCTAAAAGTACATTAACTTTTTCAGGGGGAAAGAGCGAGGGTAATAGATGCCAGGTGACAAAAAACTATTTAATTTCAGCTAGTGATTCAGCCTTTACAACATATACTGTATAGTACTGGTGGGAGTGGGATGAAGCAAATTAGAGATGGTTTTTTTTGCCTTCCTCTGGAGCAACTAGCAGTTAGGCAGGTTATATATAGGCATTAAGATTGAACTTGATGGAAGTATGTCTTTTCTCAACCAACCTTTTGTGTTACTATGTTACAATGAGAAATTTTACAAATCTGCAGGAAAACTTGGTAACGATCGTAAGTAAAGTTTATAGCCTGCAGATCCTTCTTATCAGTCTTCAATTATGAAGTGCCTTTAGTTTCTAATATCTCCCCAGCCCAGCCTACATTGGTGTCTTGATTGGTTTATTTTACTGTCTGTCAAGAGAGCTGTGCTCTGATTGGAGAAGCCACAAGAAGAAAGATCCAATCAGAGTAAAGCTTATTACAACAGAACTGGAACGCAAGAAGGTTTCCCGAATGTTTAAGGTTCCAGAGCAGTGCAGAAACTGAGTGAGTTTTTCTTTTTTTTTCTAAGATGCCAAGCAGATTTGGGCCTATGGCTTTGAGTAGACCTCCACAGACAGCTAATCACCACCGAAATTACATAATTATTCCAAAATTATTATTATATCAATCAATGCAGTCAGAGAATATTTTAAAGCAGTTAGAAAGCATATAAAATGGCTACCAACTGTACAATGAAAAAACTGGTGAAGAGGGGAGTGTTTAGAGTTCACAGCAGCTTCTTGAAGCTACAGGGAGAGCTGAAGGACAAAATATAACAAGATATAGCACACAACGCAAACTAAGAATATAAACTGAAGTTGTGTGTAACCTAACAGAGGCATTGCTTCCTAAGTACCAAGGCATGAATAACATGTTATGCCAGTGCTCCAGGAAGCCATGTATGTATGTATGTCTTTATTTATAAAGAGAAGGCAGCCGGTTGCAGTCTCAACAATGTAAGGAGTGGATAACCAAATAGAAAAACCAGGTTAGAGCTGAATAGCTGTTCTACTTCCAATGTAAAAGCCTTCTTAAGCTAGAACATATGAACATGCCTTTGCCTTAAAAAGAAAATGAAGACATTTAAACCCATGACTCCCATTGCAATGAGGAAGTATGCATTAGCATTTTAATCTTGCTATAACAAATCACAAGCTTTTGTGTACACCTAGTTGGGATTAATATTTCAATTTGCAAACATATCAAAATATTATAAAGATATGATAACACATTCTGACAATTTGTAAGTATTGGCAGTATGGAAAATGAATAGCCCTGATTTCCTCTGGGCATATGCATTCAACACTGCTTCTAGCAAATGCTATTTTGCTTGCTTGCCAAAATTCGATTGCATAATAAATTGTTCTAGAAAGCACTTAACCAGTGTAGTAATTATCATCATAGTCTCTATTAGAAAGTCAATCTGCATATATCAAAGTACAATTGAAGTTTATACAATGAAGAATCTTAAAAAAAAACCATAAAATGCTACTCCTAAATTTAATTCTATAATGCCTGTATAACGTTAATTATACAGATGTAGTGAAAAATCTGAAAATAAAGATTTAAAAACAGATTTGTATTTATATTTAAGTGATGGTGTGTTTGGCTTGCTTTGTATATTTTTATTAACTACAAAATTTTCTCAGTCCTCTATGGTGAGAAACAACTAAGTAAAGTTTGTAAGAACTGAGATTGATCAACAGTGTTTGGATCTCTCTTCTGGAATAAAACACAAAAAATAAAGGATTTATATTACATAGTAACATAGTAACATAGTAAGTTGGGTTGAAAAAAGACATACGTCCATCAAGTTCAACCATAATGCCTATATATAACCTGCCTAACTACTAGTTGATCCAGAGGAAGGCAAAAAACCCCATCTGAAGCCTCTCTAATTTGCCGCAGAGGGGAAAAAATTCCTTCCTGACTCCAAGATGGCAATCGGACCAGTCCCTGGATCAACTAGTACTAAGAGCTATCTCCCATAACCCTGTATTCCCTCACTTGCTAAGAATCCATCCAGCCCCTTCTTAAAGTTATATAATGTATCAGCCAGTACGACTGATTCGGGGAGGGAATTCCAGAACTTCACAGCTCTCACTGTAAAAAATCCTTTCCGAATGTTTAAATGGAACCTCCCTTCTTCTAAACGAAGTGGGTGCCCTTGTGTCCGTTGGAAGGACCTACTGGTAAATAAAACATTAGAAAGGTTATTATATGATCCCTTTATATATTTATACATAGTCATCATGTCACCTCTTAAGCGCCTCTTCTCCAGTGTAAACAGACCCAACTTGGCCAGTCTTTCTTCATAACTGAGACTTTCCATACCCTTTACCAGCTTAGTTGCCCTTCTCTGGACCCTCTCTAACTCAATAATGTCCCGTTTGAGCACTGGAGACCAAAACTGAACAGCATATTCTAGATGGGGCCTTACCAGCGCTCTGTAAAGGGGAAGAATAACCCCCTCCTCCCGTGAATCTATACCCCTTTTAATACAGCTCAAAACCTTGTTTGCCCTTGCAGCTGCTGCCTGGCATTGCTTGCTACAGCCAAGTTTATTATCTACAAGGACTTCAAGGTCCTTCTCCATTATGGATTTGCCTAGTGCAGTCCCATTTAGGGTATACGGGGCTTGCATATTTTTATATCCCAGGTGCATGACCTTACATTTATCCACATTAAATCTCATCTGCCACTTAGCTGCCCAGATTGCCAGTTGGTCAAGATCCTGCTGCAGGGATGTCACATCCTGGATAGAATTGACTGGTCTGCAGAGTTTTGTGTCATCTGCAAACACTGATACATTACTCATAATACCCTCCCCTAAGTCATTTATGAACAAATTAAACAAAAGTGGACCCAGTACAGAACCCTGAGGGACCCCACTGAGAACCTTACTCCAAGTAGAGAATGTGCCATTAATAACCACCCTCTGTACCCGATCCTGTAGCCAGTTTTCTATCCATGTGCAAACGACTTCACTAAGATCAATATACCTTAGCTTAGAAAGCAGTCGTTTGTGGGGAACGGTATTAAATATGGGAATGACATTCGCCTTCTTCCAATCCCTAGGTACCATACCTGATGAAAGAGAGTCTGAGAATATCAGAAACAAGGGCCACTGCAATTCTGCCCCTAGCTCTCTCAGTACCCGAGGGTGTATTCCATCTGGCCCAGGTGCCTTGTTTACATTTATCGTGTGTAACCCTTTAAGCACCATATCCTGTGCCAACCACTGTGTAGATGGAGCTGAGGCAACAGTGCAGCTATTGGGTTGGACTTGGCCCACTGGCTCCTCTACTGTATACACAGAAGAAAAGAACTGGTTAAGCACATCTGTATCCGCTGTAGCCATATTGTTATTATAACTCAATGGGGCCACACCCTCAACCTGCATCTTTTTTCTATTAATATACTTAAAAAACTTTTTGGGGTTAGTCTTGGCCTCGGCCGCGATGCGCTCCTCATTTTCTATCTTTGCCTTCCGGATTGCTGTTTTACAACACTTGTTATAGTGTTTATAATCATTAAACACAGCTACTGTCCCCTCTGATTTATATTTCTTAAAAGCTTTCCTTTTTTCTCCCTATTAACTTCTTTACCTCAGAGTTAAGCCACATAGGGTGATTCTTAACACTTCTACTTTTTCTTATTAATGGAATGAATTGAGAACAGTAATGATTTAATATCATTTTAAATGACAACCATTTCTGCTCTGTGTTTTTATCAGAAAACATAATGCCCCAATCTATGCCCTGAAGCGCTGCCCTTAAGGAGCTAAAATTTGCCTTCCTAAAATTCAGTGTCTTTGTTGCCCCCGTGTAAATTTGTTTCCTGCACCAAACATCAAATGAAATAACATTATGGTCACTATTACCCAGGGGTTCAACCACTTGCACATTTGCTATACGTTCTGGGTCATTAGAGATCACTAGATCTAGTATAGCATGGTTCCTGGTTGGCTCCTCAACAACCTGTGACATAAAGTTGTCATGCAGCAAGTTTATAAACTTGTTCCCATTTACTGTCCTGGCAGTACTATTGCCCCAGTCAATATCAGGGTAATTAAAATCCCCCATTATTATCACTTGCCCCAAACTAGCAGCCTTTTCTATTTGCAACAGGAGCTGGGCCTCCTCCTCTTCGCTTACATTAGGGGGTCTATAGCATACCCCTACAATTAGTTTGGTAGATTCTTTACTATCTGTGAGAAGCTCAACCCATAAGGATTCAGCTCCCTCTGTTAACCCCATAACTTCCTCCTTAATATTTGCTTTTAATTCCTGCTTAATGAACAGACACACTCCTCCTCCTTTTCTATTGCCCCTGTCCCTCCGAAACAATGTATAACCCCCAATATTAACAGCCCAGTCATGAGACTCATTCAACCAAGTTTCAGCAACTCCAATCACATCATATTTCCGCTCCAACGCCAGTACCTCCAGCTCTCCCATTTTACCAGTCAGACTCCTTGCATTGGTAAACATACATTTAATACTGGTTCCGGCATGAGAATGACGTGTAAACAACTTATGGGCCTCCCTGCCATTATCAGTATCCCGAAGCAAGTCTCCTCCCCCATTTTCCCTTACTATGCCCGCTACCTCATCTATCCTGTCTACCACAGAATTTCCCGCAGCACCCTCCCCCCCCACTCCTAGTTTAAAATCTCCTCCAACCCGCTAGCCATCTTTTCCCCCAAAGCAGCTGCCCCATCATCATTGAGGTGCAGCCCATCCCTGGCAAAGAGCTTGTAGCCGATTGAGAAATCAGCCCAGTTCTGGAGAAACCCAAAGCCCTCCTCCCTGCACCAATCTCTCAGCCACGCATTAATCTCCCTAAGCTCCCGCTGCCTTCTTAATGTTGCTCGTGGCACAGGTAATATCTCTGAGAAAATTACCTTGGAAGTCCTCGCCCTCAACTTCGCACCTAGCTTTTTAAAATCGTTCTTGAGGACTTCCCCCCCCTCCTCTAACTTTGTCATTGGTACCTATGTGTACCAAGACCGCCGGGTCTTCCCCAGCCCCTCCCAACAATCTGTCCACTCGTTCCACCACATGCCGAACCCTAGCACCAGGCAAGCAACACACAGTTCGGCATGTAGGGTCTTTGCGACAAATTACCCTATCCACCTTTCTAATAATTGAATCCCCTACAACTATAGCCTGCCTTCCCTTCCTAGCACTATTCCCCCCACCTGTATTAGAGGTGCTGACTCCCAGGGTGCTCTGAGATTCAGCCCGCTCCATACATGCCAGCTCAGAGCTGTCTTCCCCAGCATCTTCACCTAAAGCGGCAAATCTGTTGGTTTGTACAAGCTGTGAACCAGCCCCCCTACCCTTGTGTCCCCTACTTCCCCTCTTAACTGTTACAAATTTGTCTCCCTCATTAACCTCCACTGTCCCTTCTCCACCCCCCACTACACCAGCCCCTGCCAGTGGTTGCTCAGTGAGCCTCCTGTTCTCCCCCATGCTTGCAGCTGCCCTCAGTGCTGCCAGTTCCCCCCTTAGATTCTGCACCTCAGATTCCAAGAGGAAAACCCACCTGCATCTCTCACAAGTAAATGCTGCATGGAACTGCTGCTCCAGGACCACATACATGCGACAAGATGCACACTGAGTAACACCAGCAATCATACTGCATATTGAGCTTAGCAAGGCAAAATTATTAAAAAAAATTCAGATGGTCAAAAGACAGATTATTATCAGAATTGTTGGTAGGGAGCAGAGCATGTGTGACGGTGCTCTTCATTATGAACATGTCATTCTTTATTAATAATTTGACTGATTAAATATAAAACACCTTAAAGGAGAAGGAAAGGTAAAAACTAAGTAAGCTTTATCAGAAAGGTCTATGTAAATACAGCCATAAGTACTCACAGAAGCAATGCGAGTCCTCTATCAAAGGAAACGCAGGATTGCTTGTCTCCTTTACTGTAAACATGTTCTTCAGTATCTTACTTTTTCTCTCTTAGAAAAATCCTTCATTCCTGGGGCCCTAGTCTACGCAGCACTCTCCTATCTCCTGCTCCCCCCTCCCATAAGAATTCATAAAAATCCCCCCCTCACCCTTACGTGTGTGTAACCTGAACTACAATGGATAGAGTTGTAGCAGGAAA